>NC_056747.1:709464710-709467210 GCF_019279795.1 Protopterus annectens | reverse complement strand
ATATTTATATATATATATATATATTTATATATATATATATATTTATATATATTTATATATATATATATATATATATATATATTTATATATATATATATATATATATTATATATATATGTATTTTTATATTTATATATATATATATATATGTATATATCTATATATTTATATATATATATATATATATATTGCTCATATAACTAGAAGGCCATAAATGCATGAGTTATTGCCTTATTCGTTCAGAGGTCACAGGTATATGGTTTTATCTGTCTGGAAAACACAGTATATTAACTTGCCAATTCAAACCAGAAGGACAAATGGTCATCCATAACTACATTTCACCCAAGAGGCATCCATACATTGTTCACTGTCAGACTGATAAAACAGAGGCTATTTCTTTGGTTGTTTGCTTGGAAGGACACATGTGTACTAATTTGTCTGTTTGGAAAAGCACACAGTAGTACCTTGCTAATTCATCAGAAGATCGCAGGAGTAAGGTTCACTACAGCATTGAAATGCATCGGAAAACACTCCATACATTAAATTTTTTTCACTCTGACTGGCACAGCAGAGAACAATGTTCTTTATATCGATCACTGCTGCAGTAGCCTTAGCTATATGGATTATGTCCTGCTAAGGATGTAATGACCTGCAAGCTTCCAAACCCTCCGGGCACCTTCCATGTGCCCAAACTGTCAAGCAGATCGATCTGAGGTGACTTAAAGAGAAGTTTGAGTGCGAAGCCCTTCACATCTTTACTGCTGCTAACTAGTACACTCCTCTTAGGCTTTTGAGGATCGATGATCAGCTTATGGTTTTCCTTGCTAGGCAGATGAGTTTCATTTTGGGGGAAAAAACTTAACATTTTCTTAAATTTTGTTAATGTTTTGTTACTTTCCTTTTCAGTTACATTATTTTAATGCAAGGAGTGTTATGTAATGTCTTGAGACTATACCATTCTTTTAAATGGAACACTTTCTTCTCTCTGTCAGTTTAAAAGTAGTGCAAACTAATTGAAACATTTTCTGTGGAGAAATTGTGTATATGTTTCCATTTTGGGGCTTCCTTTGTGTTTTAAAGTGCTTTTTGCTATGCTTTTCTTTCCTGTCTGAAAAGTCATTTTTGTGCACTGGTAGATTTACAAGCCTTTACTCTTTTTCCCATGGAAAGAAGTATCGTTTTCAGCTTGACCATGGCGCAGACTACCAATCCCACAACCAGTCCTCCTCCTGGTCACAGAAAAGAAAAAAGTTAAGCAAATAGCCTTTGCCACCATAGCAGGCTAGCAATTTGTCTTAGTCAGAGTATGATGACTGTGCTGTGGCCATTTGTTGTACCTCAGATCACTTATCTTTTACCCTGGATCCAGCCAGTGTAGCACCTACAGTCATTATGGACTAGTTGTAACCACATTGTCTACAACTGTTACAAGTTTCCTTAGTGGGCAAGGGAGAGCCACTTTTTATCAGTCTGAGGAGAGGGAATAGGGAAGGGAAATGCTATGCCCATCCCTGGGAAAGCAGCTGTTGCCATTAGTAATACAAATGCCCCCATTTTCCTGTCAAAAGAAAAAGAAAAAAACAGAAAAACCAAGCATTTATGTACCTCTCCTAAAATTTCTTTGGATAGAAGCTTACTGGGATTGGCTCAGGGTTTAATTCAGGATATTTATCTTTCTTGTAAAGTAGTTTCTGGTAAAAGAGGGATTCTTTCCCTGAAGAGGTTTAGGATTCTGATCTGAAGATGAAGATTCAAGGATGGATTCAGGGTTTTGTCCTCTGATTTCTGATTCATAATCAAATGAGACCTTAGTTTCTGATTCTCCTTGAGGCGGTTTCTTTTTTTGAGACCATTGCTAGAATGTTTCAGTGTTTTCAGTGGGAGAATACAGAGTATTATTTTTTAGTCCCTCAGAAAATACTATGAGTTGTTACAGAAGGATTTTCCAGAACCTTCACACATTTCTCTGGATCTGTGTACTTAGAGGATGTGTGTCTTACTCCATAAAAATACAGGATGCATAATGTTCAATAGTCTCTTAAATTTTTATAATCTGTTCCCGAACCTGACCCAGCAGCTATAGCCTTAGTTGATTCCAGTGCTGCTAAGCACTTGGAAAGAGTAAGTTTCGAAGTAACTAATAAGGATGGGAAAATTATTGATGGTTATAGGAAAAAACTGTATTCTCCAACTTTGATTTTCAAATTTTTGAATTATCAAGGTTGTATGTTAGTTTGTTCTGTTAAACTGGGAAAGCATGAGGAATGTTTTTATCCGCAGTTTGTTCTTACAAAGAAGATTTTTTTAAAAATACCTTAGATTTTTTCTGTTGTACACAATCACTATTCATTGTTTGCTCTGTGTATGACTCTGACTCTAGATACTTCTACCAGGGTTATGGCCACTGGTACTGTTTTAAGGAGGTTTGCTTTGCTGCATTCTCAGAACCTCCCAGATGATGTAAAAATGAGAATTTAAAGTCCCATTTGAGTAGACATTT
>NC_056747.1:709348583-709464210 GCF_019279795.1 Protopterus annectens | reverse complement strand
AAACAAGATTTTGGAGTAACTGTCCATGCTGTTTCATCAAGGGGCCTCTGCTGCCACTTTAAAAGTTCAGTTGACTGCTATTTCGAACTTTCATGTAGGAGAGAACGGAGCGCCCATTATGGCTCATAGGCTTTGTAAAGCCTTCTTGAAAGGGTCTTTTCATCTTAGACCAGCAGTTAGGTTTCCTACAGCTCCTTGGAATCTGAATCTACTCTTATCCCAACTAATGTTACCACCCTTTGAACCAGCTTCTTCCTGTTCCTTAAAGTTCTTGTCCTGGAAAACTCTTTTCCTAGTAGCTATCACTTCAGCCAGACGAGTATCAGAACTTCAAGCTCTTTCCATTAAGCAGCCATATTTAATTTTTCACCCGGACAGGGTATCATTACGCACCAACCCTTCTTTCCTCCCTAAGGTTTGTTCAGTTAACAACATTAATCAGTCCATTGAGCTTCCCACATTTTTCAAAAACCACTCCAATAAGCTGGAATATATGTTGCACAAGATGGATGTTCATAGACAACTCAGATTCTACCTAGATAGAACTAAAGACCATAGAAAAGCAGACCAACTCTTTATAGCCTTTGCGGACAACAAAAAGGGCATGGCAGTGACGAAGCGTACTCTTTCCAAATGGCTAACTGATTGTATTACCTTCGTTTATTCTGCTTCTAATCAGAGTTTGCCCACCAAACCAAAGGGACAATGTTAAGTTGTCTATCTCGCCTTCATTCTTGCTGGATGGGTTCGGAGCCGACCTCGGCTCCGACTCGGCCACTCTAAAAGCTCGAGAGTTGGTTCCACCGGCTCGAGGCTCCCCTTATATCCCACAATGCTAGGCGAGAGTTACCTCAGATCTCGTTTGCCGCTACAGCTTCGAGGTTGGTTGTTTCTACCGGTTCCTGGTGAGTGCTATTTTTCTTGTAAAAATAACTCTTAAAACCCCTTTTAAGTTAATATTCTTACTTAGTTAGTGTAGGTTAGAAAACTTTATTCCCGACCCTAAATATTTTCCGTTTCTTTCCCCAAGAACCTTTGGTTCTTCCATTGGGCCTTTAGGCCTTCCCTTCCCTAGTGGAGTGTGTGTGTTTTTTGTACTTTATTCTAGTTTATTGTAGTTAAATACTAGTACTACTAATTTTATTGTGTTTCCCTGACAGGGTATAACTTGTGTGTTTGTGTGCGTGTTTGTGTACACCTGTCAGTCAAAAAATGTCTAAAGAAGCAAAGGTCTCCGGATTCAAGAAGTGTGATGCGTGCTGTCAGAAAATGTCTCTGACAGACGCTCACACTTCTTGTGTCTATTGTCTGGGGCCTTTGCACCTGCAGGACTCCTGTGCTGTGTGCCATGGCTTCAGCCCCAGGGTCCTGCAGGAAAGAAAAAATAAATTAATTCTTAGAGGCTTACTGAAGCCAGAGGATTCCCTGTCTGTTTCAACAGGGAAGCCCTCTAAGGCATCGAGGTCTTCGGCTCCGGCTTCTGAGCCGAGACCTCAGGTTGCTCAACCTTTGCCTTTATCGGCTCCGCTGGAGCCGATAAGTCTCAGTCCACAGTTTCTGTTCTCGCCCGGCCGGAGCCGAGGTTATTGAGTTCCCTGTCGGCTCCGACCAGACCTTCGGAGCCGACAACTAGGAAGAGGTCCAGGTCACCATCTCTTGGCTCCGTTCATTCGGCTCCAGGATCTCCCCTGCTGTCTGAACGGAGCCAAAGGTCTCACCCTCTAGGTCATCGAGGCTGCCGGATCATGACCTTCAGAGGGTAGTGAGTCGACTACTTAAGTCCGAGGCACTAGCCCAGATGCTTCAGAGCCCGACTCATCAGTCGGTGCGTGCCCCGATCCATCAACTCTTTCCACCTTAGACTCTTTTGAGTTCGGAGCCGGGTCGCCGGAACCGAGACTGTGATTACGCCGGGCCGATACAATTGTCTTCGGCTCCGTCGTCGGCTCCGTTTTCTTCTTTGGAAGAATCTCGGCGCGACTTCCCTCGCCGGCTCCGAGGGGTGAGTGGCATCGGACCCGAGTCCGACCCCCCTCTGCCTCTCAGTGCTTGGGCGCAGGTGAGTTCGGATCCGACATCGGCCTCGGAGCCATCACTGTCGGTGCCGACGGGGGTTCTTAGGTCCTCGGCGCGGGCACCTCTGTCTCTGCCTGACAGGGGTGCATTCGAGGTCATGCGGAGTGTGTTAGAGCCTGGCTCTACTCCACAGTTGGCTCCGTCCGCCCCTCCCTCTATGCTGCCTCAGGGTAAGTCGACTCACTCCCTCATCCCGGACCGCAGAGAGCCAGCTCCTCAGGAGCCCCCTGTGGGGATTTCATCCTCTTCCGAGGCCTCTCCTGATTTGGCAGAAGAGCCCCCTCGGAAAAGGAAGTGTAAGAGGAAACACATTGACTCACCTGAGTCTATCACGTCAGACACAGATTTGGATGATTCTGAGGGTTCCCCTGTTCCCCTTCTGAAGATGTCTCATTTGCAGACATTCTGGAGATCCTGAAACAGAGGAAATTGGCCAGCCCTCAACCCTTCGGAGGGCGAATCTGTGTATCTTGAGGCGTTGGCTCTCGTCCTTCCACCTCCTGGGTGTCCTTCCCTTGACCCCTCATGCAGGTGGTTGCTAAGAAGGCATGGACGGCTCCTGATTCAGTGGACCCCACTCCCAGGAGACCCTCTAAGTTCATCACAGCTCCAGCAGACAAGCAATTTTTAACAAAAGGAGTTTCTGTGGATGCTATGGTGGTAGCTGCTGCCACAAAGAAGGAACTGGCTGATCCTTCAGTACCTGTCCATCCACCTAACAAGGAATCTAGGTCCATGGATAGGTACGGGAAGCGGATGTTCTCCTCAGCGACATTTACCATGCGTTCGCTGAACTACCTGTGCCATTTCACTCATCTTCAAAGGGACTTGATCAAGGAAGCGAGTGAAATGCTAAAGGATCCTACAGCTGCGGGTTTCCAAGACAAGATGAACACGCAGCTGGCTACCCTTAATTCCATATCCAACTCCTCCATGCGCCTCCTTTCTTACGGCCGATGGAGCGAGCAGAGCCGCAGGGACAGGTGTGGCCTTACGTAGGCACGCCTGGATGCGGCTATGCAATTTTGGACCCTTTCAAGACGTCTTTCACGAACTCCCTTTGATGGATCATCTCTCTTTGGTCCTCAAGTGAAAGAAACCCTGACTAGGTGCGAGACTGATGGCAAGACCCTTTCTGCCGTCGGAGTCCGTTTCGACTCCTTCCAGGCCTTACCCCAAAGGCCAGAAGGGTGGAAAGATGTGGTTCCGTAAACAATCTCAAGGGACTTCCTGACGCACAGAGTCGTTTTCCTACCAAAGGCAGAGGTCGGAATAACAATGGTAGGCCTCGCCCTACGGGCACGGGGGGGTCCGCAGGACCAGGGCAATCCGGAAGCCTTCCTGACAAGCCCTTCCAGCACGCGTGAGGTGTTGCCCGACTGCCCATCTTCGGAGGCAGTCGCGGGAAGATTGTCACTGTACCCAGAAGCCTCGCTATCCCTGACTCAAGACAAATGGGTACAGTCCATCATTTCGAAGGCTATTCTATCCCCTTTCTTCGCTTCCAAATCAGTCAAAAAATCCCTTCCAGATGTTCCACCCTCAAAGGGATCTAGCAGCTTTGGAAATTTCAAAACTGCTTGCAAAAGAGCAATTCAGCCAGTGCCAGCAGACCAACAAGGATCCGGAATCTACTCAAGGTTCTTTTTAGTTCCAAAGAAAACAGGGGACTGGAGACCGATATTGGATCTCAGTGTCTTGAACAAATCAGTCAAGAAAACAAGATTTCGGATGGTCACGCTGCAATCCATTCTTCCCCTTTTGGGCAAAGGAAACTGGATGTGCTCTATAGACCTTCGGGATGCGTGCTATCACATAAAAATGAACAGACGCTCCAGAAGATTCCTCCGCTTCAGGCTGGGAACCAGTCATTTTCAGTTCAGGGCCTTGCCCTTTGGTCTCACCACTGCCCCCCGGGTGTTTACCAAATGCATGGCAGTGGTAGCTTCTCACCTGAGACGACAAGGATTCCAGGTGTTTCCATATTTGGACGACTGGCTCCTCACAGCTCCCACCAAGCATCTCCTTCTGATGGCCAGAGATTATACTTTTCGCGTTTGTCAAAAACTGGGTATTTCAATAAATTGCGAAAAGTCTGATGTTAAGTTGTCAATCTCGCCTTCATTCTTGCTTGATGGGTTCGGAGCCGATCCCTTGGCTCCGACTCGGCACTTGCTTTAGCTCGAGAACTCCTTTTACCAGCTCGAGGCAGCCCCATATCCCATGATGCAAGGCAGGAAGTACCCAGATCTCGTTTGCCGCTTCGCTTGGGAGGTCTTCTCTTTACCAGCTCCTGGTAAGTAGTTCACATTTGTGATATTTAAGCCCCTTTTTTAGTTAAAACTAATTTTTGATAGTTTATTTTTAATTTTAACCTTTTTCTGACAGAAATCCCTGTCTCTTTTAATTTTTAGTCAGTCAATTTTCCCTATCCCTTCCCCCCCCCTGTTAGGGTGTGTGTGTTGGTGTTTTTTACTAAATACCTCTTGGTATTAGTTTAATTTAATTTGACTGGTGTGTGTTTGTGTTGTGTTTTAGGCACCATGTCTAAGGAGAGGGTTTCAGGTTTTAAGAAGTGTGACTCGTGCTGTCAGAAGATGTCTCTGACAGACGGTCACACTTCTTGCCTGTACTGTTTGGGCCCTCTTCACCTGCAGGACTCCTGTGCTATTTGTCACTCCTTCAGCCAGAGAGTCCTGCAGGAGAGACGCAATAAGTTGATTCTCAGGGGTCTTCTTAAGCGGAGGCTCTCCGCCAAGTCGGCTCCACAAAAATCAACCAAAACTGCCAAGGCCCAGGCTTCTGTTTCTAAGCCTGCGGCCTCGGCTCCGACTTCGATAGAGTCGAGATCGGCCGGCTGGAGCCGATTCTGATCCACAAAGCTTCGCCGATGGCTATCGGTGCCGATCTTTGACCACTGTGGTGTCGGCCCGATCGGCTCCGACACCCACGCGAGTATCGGTGTCGGCTCCGATCGGCTCCGACACCCATGTGGCACAGGCATCGGTGTCGGCTCCGATCGGCTCCGACACCGTTACCTTGGTAGCTGTTTGTCCAAAAAAACGAGAATGAAGTAACGCCAATAAAGAGAATAAATTGCAGCTGCCCAAGAACCTCCACACTCACGATGTGCCTTAAGTACAAGATAAACACCACCAAAGCGTACCGAAAAATCTTTTATTGACCTAGGTTTCGTTCATCCACGAACTTCATCAGAATACATTCAAATAATCATTCATTGCGTATTTATATCATTTGACTCATTCTTAATTGATTAATTGTCTCAAATTCCCTCCTTTTTTATTTAACTAATTTAAAGGGGTAATGCTATATGTTGTTACAAAAACTTGCATCACATCATATTTATACATTCTTTACCTTGGTAGCTGTATCGGCTCCGGCTGGAGCCGATACATCGAGACGTTCTGCTGGCTCCGAGAAATCGGTGCCGACAGGATCAGTAGTATCGGCTCCGATGGCCCATTCCAGGAAGAGGTCGAGGTCTCCTTCCTTGGAGCCGATACTTTCGGCCCGCCTCTTCTATCGGAGCGGAGCCATCGGAGCCGATCTTCAAGGTCATCCAGGTTGTCAGATCATGACCTAGAGAGAGTGGTCAGTAGATTGCTCAAGTCACAGGTACTGGCCCAAATGCTACAGTCCGTCTCAGCAGGCGACTGTTGGTCCACACCCGTTACTGTTCCTCCTTCGACTCTACCCCAGAGTTTGGAGTTGGAGTCTTCGGCATGGTTACTGCTACGGCTGGAGGACGGATACCTCCTTCTGTCCCTTCAGCCCTACTCTTATCTCCTCTTCCTTAGAGGGATTCGTGGTCGGGCTTCCATGGTCTCCTCCGAGGGGTGAGTGGCATCGGACCCTTGTCCGAGCCCGCTCTTCCCTTGGAGCCTCGGCCTCAGTGAGCTCGGCTCCGACATCTGCCTCGAGACTTCCTTCGGTGGCCCCTGGAGTTCCTAGCTCTTGAGCGGGTTCTCTCGGACCTGCCTGGGAGGGAGCATTCGAGGTGATGAAGAGTGTACTGGCCACTGGTATCAGTCAGCAGTCTCTTCCCGTAGCTCCTCCCTCTATTGTACCTGTTGACATCTCTGCCACTTCTCTTGCTACAGGACCCAGAGATCCTCCGCCTCAGGTTTCCCCATTGAATTTCCTCTTCCGAGGATTCTCCTGATGTTTCGGGAGATCCTCCTAGGAAGAGGACTTGTAAGAGGAAGCATGTAGACTCCCTGAGTCTGTCACTTCGGATACTGACTTTGATGAGTCAGAGGGATCCCTAGATCCTCTGAGGATGTCTCCTTCTCAGACATCCTAGAACTTCTGAAACAGAGGGAAACTGGCCCACCAACAATCCCTCTGAGGATGAGTCAGTATACCTAGAGGCGTTTGGATCTCGGCCCTCCACCTCCTGGGTGTCTCCGCCTTCGACCCCTTATGCAGGTTATTGCACGAAGGCGTGGACAGCTCCTGACTCTGTAGAGCCAGTCCCTAGGAGGCCTTCTAAATTTATCACTGCCCCTAGTGACAAACAATTCCTTACCAAAGGTGTCCCGCTGATGCCATGGTGGTGGCTGCGGCCACCAAAAGGAACTTGCAGATCCTTCCGTGCCCGTCCATCCTCCTAATAAGGACTCTAGGACCATGGATAGGTGGCAAGCGGATGTTTTCCTCAGCGACCTTTGCTATGCTCGCTGAATTATCTTTGTCACTTCACCAGACTCCAGAGATATCCTGAAGGAGCTGGGAGAAGTAGTTCAGGATCCTACAGCTGCAGGGGCCCAAGAAAAGATTGCTTCGCAGCTAGGAACCCTCAATTCCATTGCTAACTCCTCCATGCGGCTAATATCTTATGCTGCGGATGGAGCAGTAGAGCCGCAGGCACAGGTGTGGCTCTTAGACGCCAAGCCTGGATGCGGCTATGTGATTTTGGATCCCTTTAAGGCGTCCTTCACAAATTCTCCCTTTGATGGGTCAGCTTTGTTTGGCCCTCAGGTGAAGGAGACCTTGACCAGGTGTGAGCAGGACGGCAAGACTCTTTCTGCTGTTGAGTCCGTTTTCCACCCCTTCTAGGCCTTATCCCAAAGGACAGAAGGGTGGGAAGATGTGGTTCCGTAAATCCCAAGGAGTCACGCTGATTCACGTGGTCAGTTTACCCCTAGAGGCAGAGGGGTAACAACAACAGATGCCGCTCTAGAGGCAGAGGGGTCCGAAGAACCAGGGCAACAGGGAGTCTCTTCCTGTGAAGCCCTTTCTGCTTCCCTCAGCTGTTGCCCGCCTCTCCCTCCTTCGAGGCAGTCGGGAAGATTATCACTGTACCCAGAAGCCTGGCATTCCCTCACTCAAGACAGATGGGTACAGTCGATCATATCCAAGGGTTACATAATTCCTTTCGAGGAAAGTCCCTTGCCCTCAAGTTCCCTTCCAGTTGTACCACCCGGTCTAAGGGACATTGGAGAGTTAGAAATCAAAACTACTGCAAAAGAGCCATTCAGCCAGTTACAATAGACCATTCAGAGCCGGAATCTACTCAAGGTTCTTTTGGTCCCCAAAAGACGGGAGACTGGAGACCAATATTGGATCTCAGCAGACTCAACAAGTCTGTGAGGAAGACAAGATTCCGAATGGTCACTCTTCAGTCAATTCTGCCCTTCTTACAGAAGGACAACTGGATGTGCTCAATAGATCTTCAGGAATCGTACTATCACATCAAAATTCACAGACGCTCCAGGAGATTTCTCCGCTTTCGGCTGGGGTCCAGTCATTTCCAGTTCAGAGCCCTGCCCTTTGGTCTCACTACAGCCCCCAGAGTGTTCACCAAATGCATGGCAGTGGTCACGGCTCACCTGAGACATCAAGGATTCCAGGTGTTTCCGTATCTCGACGACTGGCTCCTGTCAGCCACCACCAGGCATCAGCTTATACAAGCCAGGGATTACACAATAGACCTTTGTTCTCATTTGGGCATCTCAGTCAACTTGGAAAAGTCATCCTTATCGCCCTGCCAGTCTATTACCTTCATAGGCGCAAACTTAAACACTGTTCGGATGTCAGCTACCCTTACAGAACAAAGAGTTTCAGACATTCAGACTCATGTCAGGATCATTCTGGCCAGCAAGAAGGTACAGGCCAGAATGGTTCTAAAGGTATTAGGTCTCATGGCTGCGGCCATTACTCTTCTTCCCTGGCTCGATTCTACATGCGCCTCCTTCAGTGGATGCTGTTCACACAGTGGTCATACCAGCAACTCCCAATGCGTCACCAGATTCTGGTGACACAAACATGCAAAGAACATCTTGCTTGGTGGATCACATCGTCTCAGGTTCACCAAGGCAGGTGCTTTGTACCTCCGTCCCGATAGCCACTGTCACCACGGATGCCTCCCTGATCGGGTGGGGGTCATTATCAGGGCAGGATGGTTCATGGGACGTGGCAACCGCTCGAGTACCATCTGCACATAAATGTCCTGGAGATGAGAGCAGTGCTTTTAACGTTGCAAGCCCTCAACGACTTTCTTCCCGTAGGGACAATTGCAGTCCACACAGACAACATGTCTGTAGTTTGGTATATCAACAAACAGGGCGGAACCAAGTCCTACCCTTGTGTCGAGAAGCGCTCAGACTTTGGCAATGGGCGATCTCCTCTCATCGGTTTCTGGTAGCAACGCATATCCCTGGGAAAACCAACATTATAGCGGACAGATTGAGCAGAGCTATCCTCATGCCTCACGAGTGGTCTCTCAAGCAATCTATAGCGGAAGAGATTTTTCTGGAATGGGGTCGTCCATGTTGCGATCTTTTGCTACTCCCCAAAACAGCAAATGTCCAGACTTCTTCAGCCTCTTCCCTCTATCAGGCCATCCCCCCAGAGACGCTCTGACCCAGGATTGGCCCCAGGGACTTCTTTATGCCTTCCCTCTGATCCCTCAGGTGATCCAGAAAGCTACCGTTTGAGAGCCAAATTGATTCTCATTGCCCCTTACTGGCCTCGACAAGTTTGGTTCCCGTTCCTCCATCGTCACCTTTTGGTGCAGCCGTGGCATCTGGACCCAGTGCCAGATCTACTGATTCACCAATCCGGTCAGCTGCACCGGTCAATCCCTTCTCTCAACCTCACAGCATGGTTGCTCCACTTCCTTCCTTAGCCAGGCTTCCTTTGATCTCTAACCCAGTTAGAGATATCATAGTAGCTTCACTAAAATCCTCTACCAGGAGGATTTACACAAGCAAATGGAACGTTTCTCTTATTGGGCTAAGGCCCAAAATATTGATCCTTTTACTGCCCCTGTTCAGGCAGTTCTGGACTTCTTAGCAGAGATTTTTCATGCAGGCTCCTCTTCTTCAACAGTCAGAGTTCAGTTGGCTGCTATTTCTAATTTTCATGTCGGGATAGCAGATCATAATATTATGTCCCATAGGCTCTGCAGGGCCTTCTTGAAAGGAATTTTCCTACTAAAGCCTCCAATCAGGAATCCTCCTCCTCAGTGGGATCTAAATTTAGTGCTGACATCCTTGATTCTTCCCCTTCGAGCCAGCTGTTTCTTGTTCCCTGAAATATCTTTCTTGGAAAACGTTATTCCTAGTGGCTATTACATCTGCCAGGAGGGTGTCTGAACTTCATGCTCTTTCAGTTCGACCCCCCTATTTGAATTTTCACAAAGACAGAGTATCATTGAGAACTAATCCATCCATTTTACCCAAGGTCGCTTCAAAAACAATCTGAATCAATCCATTGATCTCCCGTATTTTTCCTAACTATTCAGATAGAGCTGAACAAAAGCCACATTATCTTGACGTCCACCGCCAGCCCAGATATTATTTGGACAGAACAAAAATTTAGAAAATCTGATCAACTTTTTGTTTCCTATGCGGATAATAAAAAGGCCTACCTGTTTCTAAAGTGACTTTGTCCAGATGGCTTTCTTCGGTCATCACTGAAATTTATACGATCAGGGGAAAACAGCTGTGCTCAAAACCTAAAGCACATTCAACTAGGAGTTTAGCTACTTCTACAGCTTTTCAAGCTAGACTGCCTTTGGACACTATTTGTGCAGCGCCACTTGGGCCACTCCTCACACTTTTGTTTCCCATTACAAATTGGACTTGGCCTCCAGGGACAGAGCCAGTTTTGGCTCTACAGTCCTCAAGAGTTTGTTCCATTGAGCCACCCAGGATAGAGGTGCTAGGACGCGGTCCCATCAAGCAAGAATGAAGGCGAGATTGACAACTTAACATTAAGAAGTTATGTACCTACCATAACGTTCCATGTTAGTTGTCTTCTCTTGCCTTCTTTCTTGCGACCCTCCCTCCTTCCCCCTGGCCTGGACAGACCTTGTATAAGAAACTATTATGCTAAAGACCATTCAGACCTGGTCCTTTTTCCATCTGTAAGTTTCTTCTTCCTTTGGGAAGTATTTTATGCTTGGTGTTATTGCCCTTTGTCAACAAACGAGATCTGGGTACTTCCTGCCTTGCATCATGGGATATGGGGCTGCCTCGAGCTGGTAAAAGGAGTTCTCGAGCTAAAGCAAGTGCCGAGTCGGAGCCGAGGGTTCGGCTCCGAACCCATCAAGCAAGAAAGAAGGCGAGAGAAGACAACTAACATGGAACGTTATGGTAGGTACATAACTTCTTATTTTGTCGCCTTGTCGTACTATTACCTACATAGGCGCAAATCTAGATACTATAAGCATGTCTGCAAGGCTAACACACCAAAGGATATCAGACATTCACAAATTGGTGTCACTCCTTCTCAACAACAACAGAATCAAAGCCAGGTTAGTTCTAAAGGTGTTGGGAATCATGGCAGCGGCCATACCTCTCCTTCCATTAGCCAGATACCACATGCGGATCCTTCAGTGGATGCTTTTTACTCAATGGTCATACCAGGAACTTCCAATGTCTCACACCATTGTGATCACGCAGGCGTGCAAAAAGCATCTCATGTGGTGGATGTCTTCCCCCCAGCTCCTGTTGGGAAGACCCTTTGTTCCACCTCCTCCGGTTGCTACACTGACAACGGATGCCTCCTGATCGGGTGGGGGGGCATTATCAGGGCAGGACAGTCCAGGGCACATGGCAACCAAACGAATGCCACTTGCACATAAATGTTCTGGAGATGAGAGCAGTGCTTTTAGCGTTGCAAGCCCTTCAAGACTCTCTTCCCTTGGGAACAATTGCAATCCAGACAGACAATATGTCTGTAGTGTGGTACATCAACAAACAAGGCGGAACCAGATCATACCCCTGTGTCGAGAAGCACTCAGACTGTGGCAATGGGCGATTTCTTCTCAGCGTTTTCTGATAGCAACGCACATCCCGGAAGTCCAATCACATTGCGGACAAGTTGAGCAGAGCTATTCTCATGCCTCACGAGTGGTCTCTGAAAGACTCTGTAGTGAGAGAAATTTTTCTCAAGTGGGGTCAGCCTTGCTGCGATCTTTTGCTACTCCCCAAAACAGCAAGTGCAGAGAATATTTCACTCTATTCCCTTTACCAGGCCAACCCAGCAGAGACGCTCTAGTCCAAGTTTGGCCCGGGACTTCTGTATGCATTCCCTCCTTTCCCACTGATCTCTCAAGTAATTCAGAAAGCTATCGCTCAGAAGGCATCCTTGATCCTCATTGCTCCTTACTGGCCTCGACAAGTGTGGTTCCCCTTTCTACATCGTTTTCTCTTGGGCGACCGTGGAATCTGGACCTAGTTCCAGATCTTTTGATCCATCAGTCGGGTCAGTTTCATCGCTCCCTCCCCTCTCTGAACCTCACTGCTTGGTTCCTCCAGTTCCAACCGTAGCCAGGCTTCCTCAATTATCCCACTCTGTTAGAGATATATTGATAGCTTCCCATAAATCTTCCACTCGAAAGATTTATTTGAGTAAGTGGAAACGCTTCTCATATTGGGCACAAGGGAAGGACATAGATCCTTTCACCGCTTCCATCCAACTAGTCCTTGATTTTCTAGCTGAACTCTTCCATGCAGATGCAGGTTCATCTCCATCTACACTTAAGGTTCAATTGGCAGCTATTTCTAACTTCCATGTGGGTATTTCTGAATCTGCCCTAATGTCCCACAAACTTTGCAAAGCCTTTTTGAAAGGAGTTTTTCTTCTCAGACCTCCTATAAGAAATCCTCCTTCTCCTTGGGACCTAAATTTAGTTCTTGCTTCTTTGATTCTTTCCCCTTTCGAACCTGCAGCTTCCTGTTCCTTGAAATTGTTATCATGGAAAACTCTCTTTCTGGTAGCTATTACATCAGCTAGAAGAGTTTCAGAACTTCAAGCACTCAGTTGTCGTCCTCCTTATCTTTTGTTTCATAAGGACAGAGTATCCTTATGAACTAACCCGTCCTTTTTGCCTAAGGTGGTCTCGATATCAAATCTAAACCAAAGCATTGACCTCCCTGTCTTTTTTCCAGAGTATTCCAATAGGTCTGAACAAAAATTACACTGCCTGGATGTTCATCGTCAATTGAGGTACTACTTGGATAGAACAAAACAATTCAGAAAATCTGATCAGCTGTTTGTCTCCTATCAAGGAAAGCAGAAAGGGACTTTCAGTTTCAAAGGTATCATTATCCAGATGGCTAACATCTTTGATTTCCCTGGTATATGAAATTAGACAACAAATATTGCCTAATAAACCTAAAGCCCATTCCACCAGAGCTTTGGCTACTTCTTTAGCCTTCCAAGACAGACTGCCTATTGACACCATTTGTGCAGCGGCTACTTGAGCTACTCCTCACACTTTTATTTCTCATTATAAGTTGGATTTAGCTTCTAGGCATAGAGCTAACTTTGGTTCCACTGTTCTCAGGAGTCTGTTCCGTTAGGCCACCCGGGACAAGGTGCAACGGACGGGGTCGCATCCAGCAAGAAAGAAGGCGAGATAGACAACTTAAGATAGAGAAGTTATGTTCTTACCATAACGCTTCCATGTTAGTTGTCTTCTTCTCGCTTCTTCTTGTCCCACCCTCCTTCCCCCGGCCTGGACAGACCTAGAGGAGTTGTGATTGTGACCTCTCTTTCTACCACCTCTTTCTTAGACATATGCTATTATGCATATTTCCTGGTTCAGGATGTAGGTCACCCTTCTTCTTCCTGTTGTTAGAGGTGGATTCTGTTTTACAGTTATACTGTTACTATTATAAGCTGGGGTTAGCTTACAAACGAGATCTGAGGTAACTCTCGCCTAGCATTGTGGGATATAAGGGGAGCCTCGAGCCGGTGGAACCAACTTTCGAGCTTTTAGAGTGGCCGAGTCGGAGCCGAGGTCGGCTCCGAACCCATCCAGCAAGAAGAAGGCGAGAAGAAGACAACTAACATGGAACGTTATGGTAAGAACATAACTTCTATTTCTACTAGATCAGTTTCTACGTCTTTGGCTCATGCGGCTCATCTGCCTTTGGACACTATTTGTGCAGCTGCCACTTGGTCTAAACCACATACGTTCATCACTCATTATAAAGTGGACAGGACTTCCAGGGACAGAGCATCTTTTGGTTCCACTGTGCTCAGGAACGTTCTTCCGTGAGTCACTCAGGGTAATGGAGCTAGGGACGCTACCCATGTGTAAGAACAAACGGCGAGATTGAACACTCTCACATAAAGAAGTTATGTCCTTACCATAACGTTCCATGTGGAGTGTTCATCTCGCCTTTGTTCTTACATTCACACCCTCCCACCCTCAGGTCTGGAAGAATGTTCGGTTTAGAAGTCTGGTCTGTTTGTCTCCCACTAGTGGTCTCTCTGTTGTTCTACTGGCTTGAGCTAGTTACGTTCCTTGTGTATACATATGTATTCTTTATAGGTGATTACATTGTTATTGCTGGATCTGGTGTTGTTTTTTGCAAACTAGATCTGAGGTAAAGGCAGAGGGGATTGTGGGAGGTAGGTTGGTCTCGAGCTTCTTCTGGATGCAAAGCTTTGCTAAGCGGCCGACTCGGAGCCGAGGATCGGCTCCGACACCCATGTGTAAGAACAAAGGCGAGATGAACACTCCACATGGAACGTTATGGTAAGGACATAACTTATTTTTTTGTGCTATTACCCTGTGTTATAACCACCGCAATAAAGCAATTCCAGACAGGGTCAATGCTCACTTTACTGAGACTTCCAAGATGGCTGCACATTGAGTAACAGTTTGATTCTAGCTCTCCCAGTGTGAAAACAGAAACTCAGCAGAGAAGGCTATTGTATTTTTATGTTTCTGGGTAAATTTCAGTAACTGGCAACTAAGTGCACTGCCTGGATGCCAGGAAAAAATAAATACAGAGGACATGAAGATACATTAACTCCATAAGGTGAGAAAAAAATCTGACTGGGAAAAGTACTGCAGCTGTTCAGCAAAAAGCAGTGCAAGCTTCAGACATAACTTTAAGTAACCTATAGGAAAGCATAAGACAACTGCACACAGACCTGGTTAAAATAAATGAAACACTGATGGAGTATATCAACTCAAACAATAAAAGTCTAGGAAAAGTGGAAGAAACTTTAAATGATATTTAGATGAGGTGATAAAACTGCAAAAAATCAGAGCTTGAAATGAAGAAAAGGCTGGCTGAATATGAGACTGCTCAAGAAGAGATGTTTCAAAAGTAATAGAATTAAAGGACAGAGCACATAGGGAAAGTCTGAGATTTTCAGTTGTAGCAGAGAAGCTGGAAGGAACAAACTGTATTAATTTTATGGAAGTACAAATAAGCAACTAGACGGTATTCCACAGCAGGAGTTGTTAGTTTAAAGAACATATTGTGTGTATTCTCCAAACCTGGGTATGAGAAAGCAACCTAGACCTTTAATAGTAAAGATGCAATCCTACTAGCAGAAGGAGTTGATTCTGACAAAACTGTGGCAAAAGGACAAAGGACTAAAAGTGTGAGACAGTGTTTGTGCAGCATGATTACTCATAGTGCACCAGGGCAGAAGAGGAGTAAATTTATTTCACTATTCAGGGAATGTCGAAAAGTAGACATGAGATTCAAATTGCTCTACCCAGCTATCTTCAAAATATTCTTCCATGTAGGGGACAAAATCATTTTTTATGAAGTACATGCTAAAAAAGAAACACAAAAGTTTGTCCAACAAAAAGTGATCTGTGAAACAGAAGGAAATTTTGCTTGTTCTTCTGGTAATAAAGACCACAGAGAGACTGTGCCAGTGAAACCTTTACCAATCTTTCAACGGAAAATGTTGGAGAGAAGGAAGGGAGCATGAAAGTTGACTAAAGAATCGGGAGTATGTTGGAAATGATGCAGAGACAGGATTTGGGAGATTGAGATGAACAGGAATAAAAGTAGTAACTTGGAAATTGATAAATGTGGGACTGCAAACCAATACTTATATTTGTGATATATGACAGTACAAGAAAATATGGAAATATTGGACTTTTTGACTTGGTCGAATGTGTGGGGGACTCTAAAGTATATGCCTTACTTCAAGTCATTAATATTCGGAAAAATACTTAGGGGAAGGGAAGAGGAGGAAGAAAGTTAACTGTCAGTAAAACTTTTTTCATAATAGTATTATTTTTGTGTCCCTATTAGCTCATCGAAAATTCAGTTCAGCAAACGACATTTTCGGTGCAGTTACATCGAACATACCATTCGTCGAAATGTTCATACTGAGTTTGTAGTACAGTGAAAATCGGAAAATTTGCCTTTTCATCACTGTAGTGCAAACTTGGAGTTAGCATATATAATTAGCAGGGGTGTGGGGGATGCAGCCCCCCCCCCCACAAGCGTGGCATTCGATGAATGGCATTTCCAATGAATGCTGTTCATTGAAGTGAGTTTTCACTGATTTAATGTAGACCCTTGTTTTTATAGTGTATGATTTTCTTTGCATGTTATAAGGTAAAGTTTTCTCAGTTGTTCTTAAATGTAATGGGGACACTATTGTAAACAGGTGCTCTGTTTTTTTTGTTTTGTTTTATTTTTTGTTATTATCCCTTCTCTCTTTCTCCTTGTTTAGTTTTAAGAAATGTAGGCACTGCAATGTAACAAAAGTCTGGTCAAAAGAGCATGACAAAAAATGAATGCTTTTTCTCATTCTTGCATGGAGAAATAACTGGATTAAGGTCTTTAGCATGATCTAATAACATGTTTTAAGTGAAAGCAAGTAAATGAAAAATAATATTGAACATTATAAAGCTTTTTCTAGCAAATGAATGTATGCTTAGTACCAGTTTTGTATCTGGTCCTCATGTCTCCATGGAGATAATCTGATAAATGGAAACTGGCTACAATCTGATAAAGAGAAATCGTCCAGAAAACCTGAGAACTTGGCTAGGAGATAATGTTCTCTGAAAGCATTCAGGGGTTCTTCCAGCTGGGAGAGCTATAAAGATAAGACAAAACCAGACAGCACTTGGTAGAAGCACAGGCTGCACCATGCATCTTAGCATGGATACCTTTTCTTTTATGTTAACTCAAGTCTGTAAGTGTGGTTGTCAGGTTGGGACATTTGTTCCTATTAGGAAGTCAAAACTTCAATATTTGAAGATGTACATAGTTTTGTGTGTTAGTGTTAAGTTAATAGGTTTTAGCATGGTATTAATGGTATTTTTTGAGGGCTTTCAATAAACCAAAAAGTTTTGTAAGACGTGACATAGGCTGAAATGGATATGATAAGAAACAATGGTATAAAAGTTCAACCTGCCAAACAGTGTATGTATGTAACACAAAAGCTGGAACTAGACATTTAACCAAAAAAACTGTTGTACGTAAAAGGTGGGAATAATAACTTTAAGACTGTGATGCTTTCTGTAACATCTTTAAATGTCAGTGGTCTCACAGATAAATACAAAAAAAAAGAAAGAGTAGTGAACTACATTAAAAAATGTAGAGTGCAAATAGCTATGGTACATGAGACACACTTGGAAAGAACTGTGAATTTGATAAAGATTTGTAGGATGTTTTTTCATTGGAATACCTGGGACAAAGGAAAAGAGTAGTATTTATATTAATTGCAAGAGGAGCTCCAATAGTGATAGAAGAGGATAAAAATTAATAATGGCAGATTTGTAGTACTAAGAGGCTAGTGGCAAGGGAGGAGGATTACAATGGCATGTATTTATATTCCATCTAAAACTGCTATAATGAAGTTTAAGAAAATTCTGGGAGAAATAATCAGCTTTCAGCAAGGAATATTACTTATAGGTGGGGACAGGAATTTGATTTTTGCATAAGTGAAGATGTGTCTGGGGATCTAGAAGGGAAAGTATAACAAAAGGAGGGTACAGTTTTGAAGAAATGTATGAACATATTTGGCATTGAAGATGTGAATTCAGTATGAAGATTTGGAGTGAATTTATATATTATTCCCCAAGATACAAAACTGGGCTAGGCTAGACAGAATTTACATTTCACAGGACATGTGCATTTAATTGAAGGTTTTGAAATGTACCCAATAACTGTTTCAGATCATACACTAATAATAACTAAACAAAAAACACAGGGTAATGAAATAAAAATGAGACACTGGTACTTCCTCACGTATCTGTTGAGAGAAATTTAAGGAATGGTACTGGAAATTATTCATGAGCAATTATTGCACTTTTTTACTGCCTGCCACCTACTTTTATACTGTATTTATTTATTTACTGTGTACTAAACTACACTGTTATACTGCAGTTGCCTGCTACACTGTGCCTGTAAAACTGAATTTTATGCGGTTTTCACTGTTTAGCAAGCTTTTTTGTTGTTTCCACTGTTTTAAGTATTTACTGGTATATTTTTTTAACTTTTTTAAAGCTATCTGTTCTCCCTGCTCTGGTTTTCCCACCAAACAGTACTTAATTAACTGATATGTTAACTGAATTTTTCAGTGTCACACTGATATTTTTCTGCTGTGTTAAATATTCTCTAGTGCTTTTAACTGAAACTAGGGTAGCTAGTAGCTGTAGCATAGTCCAGATCCAGGCCTGATGCTTCTGGAACTGTTTGTAGTGGTTTGTTTGTTCTGAGCACATTTTCCAAGCCATCTTGGATTGGAAGGGGCCTATCTGCACTTTTGTGAGAGAATTCTGTTTGATTGGCACCTGACTGGTAAATGAAGCTGTGCTAGGGCTTGGAATAAGCACTCTCATTGGTCCTTTAGAATTTTGTTAAAGTTTTTTTTTTCCAAGTTTTAGCTTCTGCTATTTAGGCCCTCTATCTGAGCAGGTTTCTGCATGTTTGCACGTGGTGCAGCACCACGCACTACTGCACAATTGTACGCTAAATCCGGACAGTTAAATTTAACAAGTTTTCCCTTAAAACCCAGGAAGAAATATCCATCTGCCGAGCTCCTCCATGATCGTTTCTGAAAAGCCACCCCTAGTGATAACAGTCTTCAACCTAGCATTATGGACAGTTCTCCTGCCAACCTTGTTGACCTGGGTCTCTTGAAGCAGTGTAGCAATTACTCATGTACACAGACAACCCTCTACTAATAACACAGTCTAGTACAGAGTGCGAAAGATGTATTTACACCAAGAATCTAGAATTCATGCTTTCTCTCACTCAAAACAGTAACACAGAGTAGGTTGTCAGCTCGCCCACCACTACATATTCGCATAGTACCACTGCTTATACACATACTACACATCAAACATGTAAATCCAAATATGTGGAAGTTCTTTTGAAAAACGTACAGAAACACCAGAGACCTCCAAAATACAAATTCTGCTACAGCTAACACAGTCTCCACAACATTCATGAGACACAGCAATATCAGTGTCTCACCCACCAAGCCTGTAAGGTTAGACACTCAAAAAGTTTTCTTATCATTGGAGACTCACTAGTGAGACACACAGATGTCCCACTCACCAGGTTGGACAAGGAGAAAGTCACGATCAGCTGCCTGTCCAGTGTCAGGATTCGCCAAATCACGCATGCACTCAGGTCTCAGCAACAAACCGTTATGAGTCTGTCATAGTTCATGTTGGTGTGAATGACCTGAGCCGTACCTCACTGGACTATATGAAGACAGACATGGTTGAGCTGTCTATGTGTCCCAGGCAGGTATGTCCCTAGCCTTGAGCAGCATACTACCCTCACCTAGAATGATGACACACTATAAACATACAATGATTGATTTCAATAATTGGCGGTTTGCATCCGGTACCCGTAGGCTTTTGGCTGCTGGCAAAGGCCTCCCCCATAGTGCCATTTTTAGGCAAATTCTCAAAAATAACATTACCGACATGAAATTAGCCAATCAGAACAAAATAAGGGTCATGCTGCTAAATGCAAGGAGCATAAACCAAAAACTGCACTCCCTGGAAGCACTTCTGTCACTAGAAGATGTAGATGTCTGTGCAGTCACAGAAACCTGGTTTAAGGCCTCAGAGAGTATCCTAGCCCTGCAAGACTACAATGCCTTCCACACCTTTAGACCATAAATGAACATGTGAAAACCAAAGGAGACAGTGTTTCAATCTGTATTAGAGATAAATTCACCTCATGTTTAGTTAGACTGTACAACTCCATGGAGTTACTCCAGGTCCAGGTTATAATGGATAAGACCCCCATTCAAGTTTTAGCCAGTTATAGATCCCTCTCCATGGGTCAGAACACCCATGAAGTCTACTTAACCAAACTGAAGACGATACAAATTTTACCGAACACATTGGTTATGGGGGATTTCAATTATCCCACCATCAACTGGGAAACCTACTCTAGCCCAAACTCACAAGCACAAAAGTTCCTTGACTTTGTGAATTCAAATTTGCTGGAGTAAAATGTCTATACCATGACAAGAGGAACAAATATTCTAGATCTGGTCCTCACCATGTCAAACAGGTGCACTGTTGTAACTGTTGGACCCTCATTAGTTCAAACTGACGGAAAATCAGTCGCCTTTGAACTGACATGAACACCAAAACTCACAAAGGGTGAAATCAGATGAAAAAACTTCACCAAGGGAAACTAGGTGAAGGTATAAATGCATTCCAACCCAACCCCAAATTGAAAGTGGCAACTACGCTGAAGCTTACACTAAAGCCCTGTACAAACACTTGCATAAGTGTAAAAACTCAGCTGTACCAGACAGAATCATAACCAGAGCCCCAAGTAAAATCAAACTGCCGTGGTGGACAGCCAGCATCAACAAACACTATAATAAATGCAAAAAGTTGCTGTTGAAGAAAACAAAGACAAGGACCCAGCAATGGAAAAGCACCCTCCTAAGCCTTAACAACCAAATAAGACAACTTGTCATAGCTTCCAAGAGCTACTTCGAGGGAAACCTATGAATTACTGCCAAAGATAACCATAAGGTCTTTTACGGCTATGTATGTAACCTAAAGGGTAGGACCCAAGCATGTGCAGAACTGGTGGCCAATGGTATCACACACACTGACCCCACAGAGATAGTGAACCTGCTAGCAGATAGGTTTGGTGAAACTTTCACTCCCTTATCCCCTTCTAACTTACAACAAACCCTCCCCCAAAGTCCCCCCCTCACCTTACATATCTGAAGAGCAGGCCTCAAAGCCTTGTCCAAGGCAAAGAACATGGCCTCTATGAGACCAGATGACATCCCAGGCTGTCTTCTAAACAGGCTAAAACATGAATTGGCATCACCACTAAGTCCCCTTTTCAATCTTAACCTAACCACAGGCTTTGTTCCTGCAAAAGAGAGAACAGCTACAGTTATTCCCCTCCACAAAGGTGGCCTAGCAACAGACTCAGGGAATTACAGACCCATAAGACTGACCAGCCTCATCTGTAAGGCCATGTAATGTATCATTATGGACCTCTTAAATTAAGACACAGGTGACCTCTAAACCCTGGATCCAAACCAATTTGGCTTCGTGAAGGGCAGATCCTGCCTGTTAAATCTGGTGGATTTCTTTGAAAGTGTGATCAAGGCCATTAATGAGGGAAAATCTTTGCACACAGCATACCTCGACTTGGCAAAGGCTTTTGACACAATCCCACATTCAGGCATTACCGATAAACTTAGCAAGCTAAATGTAAACTCCTCCGTTGTAAGATGGGTTGTCAACTGGCTTACAAACAAGACACACTATCAAAGTGGGTGACTCCACATCAACCAGACTTGTTACCAGCAGGGTGCCACAGAGGTCAGTACTGGGCCTCCTACTGTTTGATATATACTTCTCAGACGTTAAAGTCAAAACTAAAGAATTGTGGCTGTCCAAGTTTGCAGACGACTGCAAACTAGGTGCAATCATTGAATCCCCTAATGATGTCAGTATACTCTAGGATGGTCTCACACAGACCACCGACTGGTGTATTAGTCACGGTCTCAAACTGAATACAAAGAAATGCATCATCATGCCCTTCAGCACAAAGAATGTCCCTTCACACTATCAAATAAATAACAATACCCTAAGTACCCATGAAGTGGTAAGGGACTTGGGATCATAGGTTGAGCGCGAATTTAACTTTGACCACCGTGTGTCTACCGTTGTAAGAAAAGCTTTCCATGTAGCTCACTTGATTAGTAAAGGTATCACCTCCAACGTAAAAGAAGTTATAACCCCTCTATAAAAACTGTCTTTCGGCTTTTCCTGGTTAGGGGTCGCCACAGCAGCTTTCCAGTCCGCTTATGTTTGGCAGTGATTTTTAGGGTGTCAAGTTGCCAGTCCGGCGCCCAACCTTCAATGAAGGAACACCCACACACTCACGCACCTACCTACATGTCTTTAAATTCACTCGACTGCAGGGAGGACATGTAGACTCCGTACAGAAGGCACTCCAGCCGAGAATCAAACCGGAGAACCTCTTGCTGTGAGGCGACAACGCTAATCGCAGCCACTTTATAACCCCCCCCCCATACTCAGCACTTATCCAGCCCATAATTGAGCATAATACCCAATTCGGTATGTACCATACTAAGCACCTACAGCAATTAGGGAGACCTCAGAGGTTTTCTAACAAAGAAGATCAAGGGCCTCCAGCTTGTGCCTTACATGGACCGACTAAAATCCCTGTCACTATACCCTATACGGTATAGACTTCTTAGGGGAGACTTATGTCTGGCCTGCAGAGCAACCCAAGACCCAAACCTAATGAACTTATTGCATATCCGTAAATCAAACAGGTCTAGGGCCACCCGTTCCAGGGACTTAAATATGGCCTGAGACTTAAATAGGACATGCTACAGGGACAGATTTATTTCCCAGCAACTTCCACATCTTCGGAACAGGCTACCAATTCATGTGAAACAGAGTACCTCTAGGACACTGTTCAAGAGGAACCTGGATCAGTGGATGGGGCACCATAAATTCTTACTGGAGATAGCACCCACAATCCTCCTGGACATGGGCAGTCATCACTAAATGCAATCTTGGGTATTGACTAGTACCTCTACAGTATTACATTGAGTTGAAACGGCTACACTTAAAATGACCTCCAGGTCGATAGCCTAATAATCTCCTATGATCCTATGAAAATATAGGTAGGGAGTGAGATAAAATTAAAGTGGAGTTTTAAAATAGGGTGGAAATAAAAGAAATGGAGATATGATTAAGAAGTGAAAAGACATATTTAAAGAAACTAACAGATGTTAAAGTATTGCACAATGGGGGGAATCTCTCAGAACAAGAAAAGAAGCAACTGCAGAATGCTAAAGAGAAAAAAAGAGATTATCGCAATAATATGCACGAGTTTAGAAAGACTGCTGTTAAGGAAATGTTTTTTTGATAATTCTAGAGCACAAAAGCTTTTAGCACAATGACTCAGGCAACAGAAAGCAGAAAGGGCTGTTCCTAAGCTTAGGGAGTCTATAACGAGGAAGGTAACGAGATCCTACAGAGGTATTAGAAATATTTTAGAAATTCTGTGGAAGTTTGTATAAAGCAGAGAAATATGGAAATCAAGAAAAAATGTAAGCGGAAATGTTTATGGACTAATTAAATATGCCAAGGTTAGAGGCAGATAAACCTCAATTGCTAACAGTTAGGATAGGAGGAGATGAGATAAAATGGTGATGTATACAGGAAAGTCCACAGGAATATATGGTATTCCTGTGGCAGTTTGGAAGCTAGGAAGGAAAAACTGATAAAGATATGTAAGGTTTTGTTTAACAGTATTTTAAGAGGAAGAGAAGTACCAGCATCCTGGAAGAAAGTGGTGGTATCTATAATACATAAAGACGGTAAAGATCTATCAGATCCAGATACATACAGGCCTATTTCAATACTAAATCACGATTATAAAGTGTTTGTCTATAATGGCTAAAAGAATGGCAAAAGTAATGCCAAAACTGATAGATAAGGATCAATGTGGTTTTGTTGATGGGAGGCAGACATTTGACAACATTAACAGAACACTGATGATCCAGAGGAAAGCAGAATGTAAGAAAATACCATTGTTGTTGGTGGGTCTTGATGCAGGGAAAGCATTTCACAGAGTAATATGGGACTTTATGAGCAGGGCAGTGAAAGCATTTGCATTCCCTAATAAAATTATAAGGTTGATTAGGATGATATTTGAAGGGAATGAGAGGTGAAAATTAGAGTGTGTGGGGTCCTCTCTGATAATTTCTGCTTTAGAAGAGGAAGCAGGCAGGGGTGTCCTAGTTCCCCTTTGTTATTTGCATTATATTTAGAACCCCTGGCAAAGAAAATAAGGGACTCAGAAATTCAAGGATATAATTGGTATGATAGTCAAGAAAAGCTGGCTGTATTTGCAGATGATATCATTTTATACCCGACAAAACCAGAAAAAAACATTGCAGTGTTGTGGAACATTTTGAGACAGTTTCAAATCTTTTCAGGATACAAAATTAATAAAGCTAAAACAAAGGCAATAGCGGTAAATTATGTACCCACACATGAATTGGTTCAGCAATATCTGTATTTATGGGGACATGATAAAATGAAGTATTTATGAGTATGGATTAAAAAAGATTCTGGTGTGGCAGCTAAGGATATGTTGGAAGAGAGACTAAAGATAATACAAAAACTGAGAAATTGGAAGCTCTGTTATATGGATATGGATAGTAAGATACAAGCAGTTAAAGAATAACAACGGGATTCTGTTATTAAATGCTCGACTTCTCTGCCCTTTTTCTCCCTATTTATTTTCCCTGCTATGAATAAACAACAATACTGCATTTTAAATATTTTAAATCAACTAATGTTATGTAGTCCGATCTCGCAGTAATTCTTGCTGGATGGGTTCGGCTCCAACTCAGCCGATACTAAAGCACGAGAGCTTTTACTGGCTCAAGGCTAACCCCTATCCCATGGTGCATCATGGCAATTTCCCAGATCTCATTTGCTGCAAAAGCTTCGAGCTGGTCTCCTTACTGGCTCGTTGGCTAAGTAGAAGATTTTTTGATAAATCTTGATGTTAAGTTGTCATTCTCGCCTTCATTCTTGCTGGATGGGGTGGGTTCGGAGCCGATCCTCGGCTCCGACAAGGCCTATACTATAGCTCGAGAGCTATTTTTACCGGCTCGAGGCAGCCCTATATCCCACAATACCATGCGCTAACTCCCCAGATCTCATTTGCCACTTCGCTGCGAGGTTGCGTTTTTACCGGCTCAGGTCAGTGTAAACATTTTTTTCTTTTCGTGAGGACTT
Organism: Protopterus annectens; assembly: GCF_019279795.1. Classification (NCBI taxonomy): domain Eukaryota; kingdom Metazoa; phylum Chordata; order Ceratodontiformes; family Protopteridae; genus Protopterus; species Protopterus annectens. The sequence goes on along the minus strand of NC_056747.1, from coordinate 709,439,591 downwards.
TTAAAAATTTAAGGTTAGTTTTCCCTATCTGTTTATTATCTTACCCTTAAAAGCTTATTAACAGTTTTTGTTAAGCCCCCCCCCCCCCTTTAGTCAAATTGATAAACGGGCCTTCGGGCTTTAGTTTTTCTATAGTTATCCCTATAGTTTGCCCTTATTGAGTGGGTGTGTGTCTGTTTTCCTAGTCAGCCCTTTAACTTCTCCCCTTGTGTGAGTGTTTGAGTGAGTTGTGTGTGCTGACTGTGTTAGATTGTTAGTGTCCACTATAATGTCCAAAGACACTAAAATCTCAGGATTCAAGAAGTGTGACTCGTGCTGTCAGAAGATGTCTCTGACAGACGGTCACACTTCTTGCGTTTATTGCCTGGGACCCTTGCACCTGCAGGACTCTTGTTCCGTTTGTCACAGATTTAGTCCAAGAGTCCTGCAGGAGCGCCGCAATAAGCTAATTTTGAGGGGCTTATTGAAGCCTGATGACTCCCCGTCTAAGTCTGGCTCTGGGAAGTCGTCCAAGCCCGCCAAGCCCTCGGCTCAAGTTCTTGAGTCGATGGCTGGTGGAACCGAAAGTGCTCCGACATCGGCTCCAGTCGGATCCGATGCGAGCAAGACTTTGCCCGCTCCGAAACCCGTATCGGAGCCGACAACAGCGTGCAAGCGCTCTAGGTCACCCTCCGTAGAGTCCATTAATTCGGCTCCAGGATCGCCCTTATTGTCAGAGCGGAGTCATAGGACTCATTTCTCCAGGTCTTCCATGCTGTCCGACCATGTCATTGAGAGGGTGGTCAGTAGACTCCTCAAGTCTCAGGCACTGGCCCAAATACTCCAAAGCCCATCTAACCAGACTGTGGCTCCCTCGGTGCTAATTTCGATTCCTCCTCTGACTCTTCAGTTGAGCTTGGAGCCGGAGTTTGTCGGAACTGGGACCTTACCCACGTCAGAGCCGATACTACCACCTTCGGCCCCGGTGTCGTCAGCTCCGACCTCTTCATTGGTGCCGTCTGTGGAGAGGTCCGGGCACCGGGACTCCATCGTCGGCTCCGAGGGGGCGAGTGGCATCGGACCCTTGTCCGACCCCGTTCCCCCTCTCGTAGCATCGGCGCTGGTTAGTTCGGCCCCGATATCATTCTCGGAGCCTTCTCTGTCGGCGCCGGGAGCGGTCCTGGTATCCTCGGAGCCAGGACTTTCTTCTGTGCCTGATAGGGGAGCCTTTGAGGTGATGAGGAGCATGCTGTATCCGGTGTCCGCTCCAAGGTTGGTTCCTTCAGCTCCTCCCTCTACAGTGCCTGTTACAGTCTCTGGTCATCCTCTGGCAATTGATAGCAGAGATCCAAAGCATAGGGTACCCACTTTGGGTGTCTCTTCTTCATCCGAGGCCTCCCCTGAAGCTTCAGGGGAAGCCCCTAGGAAAAGTAAGTGCAAGAGGAAGGACGTAGACTCTCCCGAGTCTCTCACTTCGGACACCGACTTGGATGAGTCGGAGGGTTCCCCGAGATCCCCCTCTGAGGATGTCTCCTTTTCAGACATCCTAGAGATCCTGAAACAGAGGGGGAATTGGTCCACCCTCAAACCCTCCGAGGACGAGTTGGTTTACCTTGACGCTTTTGGGTCTCGCCCTTCCACCTTCTGAGTGTCCCCTCCTTTCGACCCACTGATGGAAGTAGTGGCCAGAAAGATGTGGGCAGCTCCTGAATCGATGGAACCTACCCCTAGGAGGCCTTCTAAATTTATTTCTGCTCCAGTAGACAAACCATTTCTGACCAAAGGTGTATCGGTAGATGCTATGGTGGTAGCAGCCGCCACTAAGAAGGAATTAGCTGATCCTTCTGTACCTGTTCATCCTCCTAATAAAGAGTCCAGGACTATGGACAGGTATGGTAAGCAGACATTTGCTTCAGCGACCTTTGCCATGCGGTCGCTGAACTATTTATGTCATTTCACCCGCCTTCCGAGAGATTTGCTCAAAGAACTGGGTGAAACCATACAGGATCCTTTGGCTGCGGGGTATCAGGACAAGATTAACTCCCAGCTGGCTACCCTGAATTCCATTGCCAACTCCTCCATGCGGCTTATCTCTTATGCAGCCGATGGAGCGAGTAGGGCCGCAGGCACAGGTGTTGCGTTAAGACGTTACGCCTGGATGCAACTCTGTAATTTTGCTGATCCCTTCAAGGCGTCCTTCACCAACACTCCCTTTGATGGTTCAGAGTTGTTTGGACCTCAGGTGAAGAATACCCTCACCAGGTGCGAGCAAGATGGTAAGACTCTCTCTGCCGTGGGAGTCCACTTTTCCACACCATCTAGTCCATACCCTAAAGGTCAGAAGGGTGGAAAGATGTGGTTCCGCAAACCACAGGGAGTCACGCCTGCCGCACGTGGTGAACTTCCCCCCAGAGGCAGAGGGGGGAACAATAATAGACGCCGCCCCAGGGGCACAGGGGGTCCACAGAACCAGGGTTCCAGGGAATCCTTCCCTGACCAACCCTTTCAGCATCCCTGAGAAGCTGCCCGACTGTCCACCTTCGGAGGCAGTCGGGGGAAGATTATCTCTGTACCCGGAAGCCTGGCAATCCCTCTCTCAAAACAAATGGGTACAGTCAATCATATCCGAGGGTTACAAAATCCCCTTCATTTCCCCTCCGATTCAACCGCCAAGACCTCTCCCAGACATACCACCCGTTCAAAGGGGTCAGGCACAGCTAGAGATAAAAAAGCTGTTAGAAAAAAGAGTCATCCAGGCAGTCCCAGCAGACCAGCTAGGATCCGGAATCTACTCCAGGTTCTTTTTTGTACCAAAAAAAGACAGGAGACTGGAGACCCATTTTGGACCTCAGCAGACTGAACAAGTCTGTGCAGAAGACAAAATTTCGGATGGTAACGCTGCAGTCCATTTTGCCCTTCTTGGGCAGAGACAACTGGATGTGCTCGTTAGACCTTCAGGACGCGTACTATCATGTAAAGATACACAGGCGCTCCAGGAGGTTTCTCTGCTTCCGGCTGGGAGCCAGTCATTACCAGTTCAGAGCCCTGCCCTTTGGTCTCACCACAGCCCCCCGGGTGTTCACCAAATGTTTGGCAGTGGTCATGGCTCACCTGAGACAAAAAGGATTCCAGGTGTTTCCATATTTAGACGACTGGCTCATTACCGCTACCACCAAGCAGCATCTTATCATAGCCAGGGATTACACCATTCGCATTTGCAACAAACTAGGTATTTCCATAAATTTCGCAAAATCCTCCTTGTCGCCTTGTCAATGTATAAACTTCATAGGCGCCGTGTTAAACACCACAGAAATGTCTGCAACATTGCCACCTCAGAGAGTGACAGACATACGGCAGAATGTTCAGTTTCTGTTTCAGTCCAACAGAATTCAAGTCAAGTTAGTACTGAAAACATTAGGCCTCATGGCAGTGGCGATTCTCCTTCTCCCCTTAGCCCGCTTCCACATGAGAATTCTCCAGTGGATGCTTTTTTCTCAGTGGTCCTTTCAACAGCTCCCAATGACTCACAACATTTTGATAACCCCAACTTCCAAAAAACACCTCTCCTGGTGGATGGTCTCCCCTCAACTTCTTCAGGGCAGACCCTTTGTTCTTCCCCCTCCAGTTGCCACGGTGACAACGGATGCCTCCCTGATCGGGTTGGGGGGGGCACTATCAGGGCAGGACTGTCCAGGGCACATGGCAACAATTAGAATACCACCTGCACATAAATGTCCTGGAGATGAGAGCAGTGCTTTTATCGTTGCAAGCCCTTCAGGACTCTCTTCCCACTATGACTATAGCAGTTCAAATGGACAATATGTCTGTAGTGTGGTACATAAACAAGCAGGGCGGAACAAAGTCCTACCCCCTATGTCGAGAAGCACTCAGACTTTGGCAGTGGGCGATCTTCTCTCAACGGTTTCTGATAGCAACGCACATCCCCGGGAGGTCCAACGTCATAGCGGACAGACTGAGCAGAACAATTCTCATGCCTCACGAGTGGTCTCTAAATCAGGCGGTAGCAGAGAGAATTTTCCAGAAGTGGGGTCAGCCTTGCTGCGACCTTTTCACAACACCTCAAAACAGCAAGTGCCTCGACTTCTTCACACTCTTCCCTCTACCAGGCCATCCCCCCAGAGACGCTCTTGTCCACGATTGGCCTCGGGGTCTTCTATACGCTTTTCCCCCTTTTCCATTGATTCCGCAGTTAATTCAGAAAGCAACCGCATTGAGATCCAAAATGATCCTCATTGCTCCGTACTGGCCTCGACAAGTATGGTTTCCGTTCCTGCACCGTTATCTATTGGAACAGCCCTGGCATCTGCAACCATTTCCAGACCTTTTGACCCATCTGACGGGCAAGCTGCACCAGTCTCTTCAGTCCCTCAACCTCACAGCTTGGTTGCTCCACTTCTAACCATAGCCAGGCTTTCCTTTATTTCTCTTCCTGTCCGTGATATAAATCTTGCCTCCCATAAGTCCAATACTAGGAAGACTTATGCGAGTAAATGGAAGCGTTTTTCGTTCTGGGCAGAAGCTAGGTCCTTAGATCCTTTTAATGCACCAATTCATAAAGTTCTAGAGTTTCTGGCAGAGCTTTTTCATTCAGGGTCTTTGTCGGCCACTATCAGAGTACAACTAGCGGCCATTGCCAATTTTCATGTAGGGCTCTCGGAAACCAATATTATGTCGCATAAACTCTGTAAAGCTTTTCTCAAGGGTATCTTCTTGCTCAGACCTCCCATTAAGGATCCTCCTCCACAATGGGATCTAAATTTGGTGTTAACTTCATTAATTCTCCCTCCCTTTGAGCCTGCAGCTTCTTGTTCCCTCAAGCTTCTCTCTTGGAAAACTCTGTTTTTGTTGGCTATAACATCTGCCAGAAGGGTGTCGGAACTTCAGGCCTTGTCTGTCCGTCCCCCTTATCTGGTTTTTCATAAAGACAGGGTAGCTCTCAGAACGAATCCTTCTACCAAAAGTTTCTTTTGAATCAAATCTGAACCACACTATTGACTTGCCTGTTTTCTTCCCAAATTATTCAAACAGGGCTGAACTGAAACTACATTCCTTGGATGTTCATCGTCAACTGCAGTATTATCTAGACAGGACAAAACAATTCAGAAAGTCAGAACAGCTCTTCCTCTCTTATGCTGAAGGAAAGAAAGGACTTCCAGTATCAAAGGTAACTCTTTCCAGATGGTTAGCATCCATCATTACCTTTGTCTACGAGTTGAGACACAAACAACTTCCTTCAAGACCTAAGGCTCATTCAACCAAGGGCACTATCAACCTCAACAGCCTTTCAAGCAAGGTTACCATTAGATGCCATTTGTGCAGCAGCTACATGGGCTTCTCAACATACTTTTATTACCCATTACAAACTTGATATAGCCTCCAGAAATTGAGCTGACTTTGGTTCCACCGTACTCAGGAGTCTGTTCCGTTGAGCCACCCAGGACCAAGGTACTAGGAACGCTGTCCCATCCAGCAAGAATGAAGGCGAGAATGACAACTTAACATTTAGAAGTTATGTACCTACCATAACGTTCCATGTTAGTTGTCTTCTTCTCGCCTTCTTTCTTGCATCCCTCCCTCCTGCCCCCTAGCCTGGACAGACTTGAAGGTCTCTGAGTCCTTTTCCTTCATGATACATAGTTATTCAGGGTTACCTGTATCATGAGTGTTACCAGCAGGGAGACCGTATTTTTATATAATGGCTTATTTTTTGGTAACAATAAAACTATACTATGTGTTAGCTGTCAACGAGATCTGGGGAGTTAGCGCATGGTATTGTGGGATGTAGGGCTGCCTCGAGCCGGTACAAATAGCTCTCGAGCTATAGTATAGGCCGAGTCGGAGCCGAGGATCGGCTCCGAACCCACCCCATCCAGCAAGAAAGAAGGCGAGAAGAAGACAACTAACATGGAACGTTATGGTAGGTACATAACTTCTTATTATTTCTCGTCCTTTTTCTTCACTTTCTACCTTTAATAGTTGTTAGTTATTACCTGTGTGATTGTTGTTGACTACTTGATCCCCTATTCCACTTTTTTAGGATTGTAAGGCCCATTTTAGTTAGATTGCCGTAGTTGCCCGTTTAAATTAGAGGGCCTTTCCTCCCTGAGTGCTAGTCCTTCTTCCTTTTAAAAAAAAAACTTTTTCTTCTCTTCATAACTTTGGTGTTAGTTATAGTTAGTGTTGTTGTTATTGAAAATTGTTGTTAGCCTTATTTTCTTGTCAGCATGTCCAAAGAGAAAGACAGAGAACATAAGGAACACCACCCTTCGGGGTTCAAGAAGTGTGACAAGTGTTCACAAAAAAAATGTCACTGACTGACAGTCACAGTAGCTGTGTGTACTGTCTGGGAGAGGCTCACTTACAAGAACCCTGTACATTTTGCCATGCCTTCAGTACTAGGGTTCTTAATGAGAGGAAACGTAAATTAATAGACAGGGGTCTTATGAGTAGTTACTTCCAGAAACAGCTGGAACTTGGTCAGACAGCTCCCAAAACTGTGAAGAAAAAATCTTTGGTTCCTGCGTCGGAGCCATCTTAAAGCGACGAAGCCAAGGAGTTCTGGCTCTGATTCCTCTTCTTCTGTCTCAGTGCCGTTGTTTTTTTCCATGCCGAGGCAACCTTCGGTTCAGTTATCGACCCTGTTTTACCAATGTTGAGGTCTCCTATTTTAGAAAGGAGGAGATCCTTCTGTCTCCACCTGTTCCTCCAGGACACTTTCAGATGAAGACATTGAGCGGGTAGTGAAGAGGTTGCTCTGTGTCCCGGCTCTGGCTAAAAAGTTAGCTCTTCCAGACCCAAAGGCTTTGGAGTCGTCCCATCTACAGACTACTGCTCCTCCTCCGACTGCTTCGCTCTCGGAGCCAAACACTTCGGGTTCTTCTGTGTTGGATCTTTCCGTTCCGAGAATTTTTCCTGCTTCCTCAGAACCGATAACTCTATCCTCAGCGGCTTAGTCTGGAGCCGAGGGATCTGGGAGCTGACGCTCTCGAGTCAACTCTGAGAGGGATATAGTCACCCCGTTTTTTCTTCGGAACCGACCCTCCCTCTCAGTGCTTCGGCTCAACTGAGCTTGGTTCCCACGTCTGCTTCGGAACCTGTCCCTGCTGCTCGGAGTTGACCTTCCATCTCCTCGGAACAGAGGTCATCTTCGGAGCAGGGTGGAAAGGCCTTCAAAGCAATAGAGAAAGCTTTGTCCAGTGCCAAAGCCCTGCCTTTGGACCTGATGTCGCACCAGCAACTGGCAGCAACCTCTTCTCCCCCACCACCCCCTCAGCATAGGGAACCAGAGACTCAACAGCCCTCATTGGAGGTGTCCCCTCTTCCGAGACCTCCCCAGATTATCCCACTGGAGAGCTTCCTCGGAAGAGACTTTGTAAGAGAAAGCACACTGACTCACCTGAGTTTGTCACGTCAGACACTGCTTTGGATGAGTCAGAAGGGTCTCCTAGATCCCCCTCTGAGGATGTCTCCTTTTCTGACATCCTTGAAATCCTTAGACAGAGGCTTGATTGGAAGACCTTTAACCCTACTGAGGACAAATCAATGTACCTTGAGGTCTTTGGTTCCTGACCGTCCACCTCCTGGGTGACACTGCCTTATGACCAGCTCTTAGGGGTCATATCCCAGAAAGCCTGGACCTCCCCGGACACAGCCTGCCCCAAGGAGGCCAAACAAATTTATGACTGCTTCGGAAGATAAGTCCTTTCTTTCTAAGGGAGTTCCTGTTGATGCTATGGTGGTAGCTGTGGCCATGAAAAAGGAGTTGTCCAAGACATCTTATAATACCCATCCTCTTAATAAGGAGTCCAGGACGATGGATAGGTATGGAAAGCGTACCTTCTCTTCAGCGGCATTTACCTTAAGATCGCTGAAATATCTGTCCCATTTTACTAGACTTCAAAGGGATCTCCTGAAGGAGCTGGGATACACCCTTCAGGGTTCAGTAGCTTTGGATCCATGGACAAGGAATCTGCGCAGCTCTCCACCCTTACATCTATAGCTAACTCCTCCATGAGGCTGATTTCCTATGCAGCAGATGGCACGAACAGGGCAGCCGCAGCAGGAATTTCTCTCAGGAGACATTCCTGGATGCATCTATGTAACTTCAGGAATCCTTTACATCTTCCTTTACCAATGCCCCCTTTGATAGTTCAACTATCTTTGGACTGCAGGTAAAAGAGACTTTAACCAGGTGCGAGCAAGAAGAGAAACCCTTATCTGCTGTCGGTGTCTGTTTCTCCCTTCCTTCTAGACCCTATCCCAAGGGTCAAACAGGAGGGAAAATGTGGTTTCGTAAATTCCAAAAGGTTTCCCTCAGGCACAAGGTCAACCCTCCCCTAGAGGCAGAGGGGGAGGTTATAACAGAAGACCCCACCCTCGAGGCAGACGAGGTCCACAAAATCAGGGAGATAGAGATACTTTCTCTGATCGTCCCTTCCATTGCCCCTGAGGGGTTGCCCGACTGTCCGTCTATGGAGGCAGTCGGGGGTCATCTTTCACTATACCCAAGCGCCTGGCTACACATTTTCCAAGATCGTTAGGTACAAACCATAATATCCAGAGGATGTTATGTGATCCTATCTCGCCTACATTCTGACTGATGAGTTCGGAGCCGATCCCTCGGCTCCGACTCAGCACGCTTATGCCAAAGAGCGAAGTCTCTTATTGGCTGAGCTTACTATATCCCAGGATGCACCACTACCAGTTCCCCAGATCTCGTTTGCCGCTAACTAGCAAAGACGTGGTCTCGAGCTGGCTGAGCTAAGTAGTATCTTTTCACTAACTTTTTCTGTCAGAAATTTGCTAATTCTTTAACAAAAGCTGTTTTAACGGCTACTCTGTGCTGTTGTGTGTGTTTTGAAAATTTTTTGTGAAAAATTTGTGTGTGATTGGTGTTTGTTCTGGCTACAGGCCCCCTTGATCTGTAGGGCCTTCCCTGTCAGTCAATCCCTTTGAACCTTTAGGGGTTCTTGGATTCCCTTAGATATATTTACTGTTGTATGTCTTCAGTTGGCCTTAATTTTATTGCGGGCTGTCATTCTTAACGGCAAGTTAATCTTTGTAGTGTCAGTCTATTTCAAAAGAGTGTTGTCTGTGAGAGAGTTACTCAGTTCTACTTATAATGTCTCAGGCTCCTAGGCCTTCGGGCTTTAAAAAGTGCTCTAAATGTAGTTTTAAAATGTCTATCACGGATGACCACTCTCTCTGTGTATATTGTTTGGGCGCCAAACATTTGCAGGAGTCCTGCAGCGTGTGTCACGCTTTTTCCTCGAGGGTCCTCCAGGAGAGGAAAAATAAGCTTATATTGAAAGGCCTTATAAAACCCTCTTTTGAAGAAGCTTTAGCATCCTCTCCTTCTCCTGCTAAAAAGAAAAGGGCGTCGGCTCCGACCAGTCCGTCGGACCCAACCGCCAAAAGACATAGACAGGCTTCTCCTTCGGCTCCAAGGACTTCGGAGCCGAGGGCGGAACGGTCTGCCTCGATGCCTCCAGTCTCGACTCCCCTGGTTTCGGAGCCGATGGCTGGGGCATCGAGAGGCGGGTCACCTTCATCGGCTCCACTGATCTCGGAGCCGATGAAGGTTGTCCGCTCAGACGCTTCCTCCTCGGCACCTAAGTCCTCCTCAGCACCGATGGAAACTGGTTTGTGCATTCCTTCGGCGCCGATAGTTATCGAGTCGCCTCGGAGCCGGTCCCCTAGCCCCTTGGGGCCGTTGGAGAGGCCAACTCGAACCCGTTCAGTCTCCTCTAGGTCATCGAGGATGTCAGATTCGGACATAGACAGGGTGCTCGAAAGACTGTTCCAATCCCCAGTCTTTCAAAAATTTGTTTCGGCTCCGACCCAATTGGCTTCGGAGCCGATAGCCCATTCCATTGCCATTCCTCCTCCGACCGCTTCGGCTCCGTCGGAGCAGGTGCTGTTGGAGCCGGTGGAGATCCTAGGGTCGGCTCCGACCCTTACTCCAACCCCGGCCTTCGGGTCCGAGTTTGGCACGCGGACTTCTTCGGCCGGACCCGGGGGTGACGTTTCGGGACCAATGTTGTCGGTTCCGAGCCTCCCTCTTGGTGCTTCGGCTGCGGGACTTCCGTCTGCTATCATGGCTCCGGGGACCGGACACTCCCAGGATTCTGGGGGTCCGGCTTTCAGAGCTATGAGGAGTGCCTTGGCCAAGTCTTCTTCGGCCATCTCTACGGCTTTACCGGCACCTTCCCTGGGCGTGGAGACTGGGTCTTTGGCAGTTCCCCTGTCCCTAGGCAGCGGGGGCCTGAGGTTACCCCCACTGGGGGTTCCCCTCCTCCTGAGGGTTCTTCGGAGTTGTCTTGGAGGAGCCCCAAGGAAGAGATCGTGCAAGAGGAAGCACGTGGACTCCCCCGAGTCTCTTACATCGGACACTGATCTTGATGATGCGGAGGGGTCCCCAAAGTCGTCCTCGGATGATGTCTCATTCGCAGACATTTTAGAGATCCTTAAACAACGAGGCGGCTGGATATCCAAACCCCCCTCTGCTGATGAGTCAGTGCTTCGCAAGGCCTTTGGGGCGCAGCCCTCCGCCTCCTGGGTGTCTCCGCCCTTGATGAGCTCCTGGACTTAGTTTGTCGGAGGGCGTGGGAACATCCAGATACTGTGGAACCAGTGCCTTCTCGCCCTAACAAATTTTTGTCTGCCCCACCCGAGAAGGAGTTCTTGACAAAGGCGTGGCTGTAGATGCCATGGTGGTGGCATCTGCTACACAACAGGACTTGGCAGAGGCTTCAACGTCCGTCCATCCTCCTAATAAGGAGTCTAGGAGCATGGACCGTGCAGGAAGCGCACCCTGACTTCAGCGGCCTTTACACTAAGGTCCCTGAACTATTTGGCACATTTTACCAGGCTACAGAGGGATCTGGTCAAGGAGCTGTCAGATTCCCTCTCAGGTAACCTACCTGAGCAGCTAGCCCAGTCGGTTAGCTCTCAGTTGGCTATCCTTACCTCGATTTCTAACTCGTCCATGAGGCTCATTTCATATGCGGCGAAGGGGGCAGAGCGGCAGGCACAGGCGTAGCTCTACGGAGACAAGCCTGGCTCCGTTTGTGTCATTTCGCGGAGGCCTTCAAGTCTTCCTTCGCCGGCGCTCCCTTTGATGGGTCCTCTTTGTTCGGACCTAAGGTAAAAGACACTCTTACCCGCTGTGAGCAAGAGGGAAAAACTTTATCTGCCGTAGGTGCACGTTATTCCACTCCCTTTCGGCCTTATCCCAAGGCTAAAGGAGGAGGGAAGATGTGGTTCCGCAAATCACGGAAGTTTTTTCCTCAACAGCAGGAAGATTCCCCTTCCAGAGGCAGAGGACGGGGAAATTTTTCTGGGAGACGCCGTCCCAGAGGCGGCAGAGGGCCCCGCAATTCTGGAGACCGCGAGTCCTTTCGTGGCTCTTCAGTCTCCCACACTTCATGAGGGATTGCCAGGCTGTGCTGCTCCGGAGCCAGTCGGGTGCCGTTTTGCCAAGCACCTAAAAGCCTGGGAGTCTATCACTCAGGACAGATGGGTGCTTCGGATTATTGCCGGAGGTTACACCATTCCCTTCACACACTCACCCCCACCGTCCAAAAAATCCCGGACCCACCACCCAGTCAAAGGGAAATTGCAGCCAGAAGCTTCAAAGCTGCTAAAAGGAGTCATCCAACGGTCCCCACAGACCAGATCGGATCCGAAATTACTCAAGGTTCTTTTTAGTGCCAAAAAAGACAGGGGACCTGAGACCAATATTGGATCTCAGCAAACTAAACCAGCCCGTCATGAAGTCCAAATTCCGAATGGTCACTTTACAATCCATTCTCCCATTGTTGGAGAAGGATGTTTGGATGTGCTCCATAGATCTCAAGGACGCCTATTATCACATACCGATACATCAGGCGTCCAGGAGGTATCTGCGCTTCAGCCTGGGAGACAGTCATTTCCAATTTTGTGCACTGCCCTTTGGTCTCACCACAGCCCCCAGGGTGTTCACCAAGTGTTTGGCAGTAGTGACTGCTCACCTGAGGAATCTCGGATTCCAAGTGTTTCCCTATCTGGACGACTGGCTCCTGACTGCCACCACCAGGCATCTACTACTAGACAACCTACAAGCCACCATCTCCCTGGGTGCTTCCCTGGGAATTACATTCAATTGGTCAAAGTCTGTCTTGCTGCCCTCTCAGCGCATAAGATTCATAGGAGCAGAGATAGACTAAAAATTGATGCGCGTCTTCCTTCCTACCGAAAGGATTCAGACTTTACAAGGTCAAGTCCAAGCCCTGCTTCCAAGATCTAAAGCCCCAGCCAGGATGGTTCTGCAACTTTTAGGTTCGATGTCTGCCACGGTTCTCCTAGTTCCACTGGCAAGATTGCACATGAGGATTCTTCAGTGGCTGTTATCGACACAATGGTCTTTTCAGAATCTCCCCCTCAATCATCTCATACTGATTACAGAAACGTGCAAACGGGACCTCCGCTGGTGGCTTCAGTCATCCAGTCTGAATCAGGGAAGACCTTTTGTTATCCCCCCTCCGGTGGCCACCCTGACAACGGATGCCTCCCAGACAGGGTGGGGGGGGGCATTGTCTGGGCAGGTTAGTTCAGGGTTCTTGGCTTCCAGGCGAAACCTTTCTCCATATCAATGTATTGGAAATGAGGGCTGTACTTCTGTCCCTACAGGCCCTCCACAAGTTTCTCCCTCAAGGCATTATCGCCATCCACACAGACAACATGTCGGTGGTCTGGTATCTAAACAAACAAGGAGGGACCAGATCTTACCCCCTTTGCAGAGAGGCCATGAGGGTGTGGGAATGGGCTGTGGCTACCAACCGTTTCTTGGTAGCGACCCACATTCCAGGGAAATCCAATATTTTGGCAGACAGATTAAGCAGGACAATTCTCTCTCCTCACGAGTGGTCCCTGAACGAAACAGTAGCAGCTCATGTTTTCAGAAGATGGGGGACTCCGTGCTGCGACCTGTTTGCAACACCACAAAACACAAAGTGCAAAAGGTTCTTTTCCTTGACTCCGCGTCAGGGGGAGGCAGCTACGGATGCTCTAGCCCAACCTTGGCCTACAGGACTACTTTATGCCTTTCCTCCGGTTCCACTCCTCCCCAAAGTCATCCAGAAAGCTTCCCAATTGGGGTCCACAATGATACTAATTGCTCCGCACTGGCCTCGTCAGGTATGGTTCCCCTACCTAAAGAAACATGCTCTGGACGGTCCTTGGTTTTTGGATCTAACTCCGGATCTGCTGATTCATCAGTCGGGACGACAACACCAGTCCCTTCACACTTTGAAATTAACAGCTTGGCTCCTCCACTTCCGACTTTAGTCAGAAATCACAACTTAGACCGGAAGTTATTCACATTTTATCTTCGCCCACAAACCCACCACTAAGAAATTGTACCTCAGTAAGTGGAAGAGGTTTGCTATCTGGGCTCAACTCAGGGGCTTAGACCCTATCACTGCCCCGATACCAGAGGTCTTGAAATTTTTAACATCCATGTTTACTCAAGGATCTTCAGTCTCTACTATTAAAGTCCAACTAGCAGCTATCTCCAAATTTCACGAATCCATGGATCCACCGTTGATGAGTAGCAGATTATGCAAAACTTTCATTAAAGGTGCTGTGCTATTAAGACCCCCAGTTTTTCATCCTGCCCTGTGATCTTGATTTGGTACTGTGCCTTAACATCTTCACCTTTCGAACCGGCTGCTACATGTGAGTTAAAATATCTGTCTTGGAAAACTGCCTTCTTAGTTGCAATTACCTCTGCAAGAAGAGTTTCAGAGCTTCAAGCCCTATCTATCAAACCACCGTACTTGATTTTTCACAAGGATAGAGTATCACTTAGGCCTAATCCATCCTTTGTTCCAAAGGTTTGTTCTAATCTCTGCCTCCAACAATCTCTAGAGCTACCAGTTTTCTTTCCAAAATTCTCAAATGAAGCAGAATACACCTTCCATAAATTGGATGTTCACAGGCAATTGCGCTTCTATCTAGACAGGACTCAACAAATTGAAAAACAGACCAGTTGTTTGTGTCCTTTTCAGATAATAAATTGGGTCAAACCATCACGAAAGCTACTATTTCCAAATGGATTAGAGATTGCATAACTCAGGCTTATTCCTCTTCAAATAAGCAACTTACAACATCTATCAAAGCTCACTCTACCAGAGCTATGGCTACTTCTACTGCTTTTCATTCCAAGCTCGCTATCTCTGAGATTTGTGCTGCGGCTACTTGGTCCAACCCGCACACTTTCATTTCCCACTATAAATTGGATGTGGCATCTAAAGGGCGAGCATCATTTGGTTCCACGGTACTCAGGAGTGTTTTCCAGTGAGCCACCCAGGATTCAGGTGCTAGGGACGCTGTCCCATCAGTCAGAATGTAGGCGAGATAGGATCACATAACATCTTTTAGTTATGTACTCACCATAACTTCAGATGTTTGGGATCCATCTCGCCACATTCCTAATACCCACCCTCCTTCCCCCTGCTTGGAGATCAGAAGAGATTGAACGGTTTTGAGTTCTACTGTTTTTTATCTTGTTTCATCTGACGATGTTATATAAGCAGCGTGTGTGTCTGTGTATGTATGCGGACAAACTAGATCTGGGGGACTGGTAGTGGTGCATCCTGGGATATAGTAAGCTCAGCCAATAAGAGACTTCGCTCTTTGGCATAAGCGTGCCGAGTCGGAGCCGAGGGATCGGCTCCGAACCCATCAGTCAGAATGTAGGCGAGATGGATCCCAAACATCTGAAGTTATGGTGAGTACATAACTAAAAGTTACCTTATTCCCTTTATTTCTGATCCCCCAGTAAACTGGTCTCTATCAGACATACCACCCATTCAATTAGACCGTGCAACATCAGCGGTCATCTTGTTGCTGCAAAAACGAGTCATCCAAGAAGTCCCCACAAAGCAAATAGGATCCGGAACTTACAATTCTTTTTAGATCCAAAAAAGACAGGGGACTGGAGATCAATTCTAGATCTCAACAAACTCAACAAGTCTGTAAAAAAATTGAAGTTCCGAATGATCACTCTGCAGTCGATATTTCCCTTTATCGGGAAAGAGAATTGGATGTGCTCAATAGATCTTCAGGATGTGTACTACCACATCAAAATGGACAGGCGCTCTAGAAGGCCCCTATGCTTTCGGCTGGGAGGCAGTCATTTTCAATTTTGAACACTGCCCTTTGGCCTCGCTACAGACCCCAGAGTGTTCACCAACTGCATGGCTGTAGTAACGGCTCACCTGAGACATCAAGGATTCCAGGTGTTTCCGTACCTAGGCAACTGGCTCCTCACTGCTGCCACCAAGCACCAACTAATCAGAACCAGGGACGAGACTCTATCCTTGTGCGCCAGGTTAGGCATTACAATAAACCTAAAAAATCAGCCTTATCTCCATCTCAGCACATTGTATTCTTAGACTCAGAAATAGACTCAACCACCATGACAGCAAAACTGACACCAGAAATGATCGAATTGTTACACGACCAAGTCAGATTTTTGCTGAAGAGAGACAAAATACAGGCCAGGATAGTCCTTCAGGTCCTAGGGACTATGGCTACCACCATTCTCTTAGTTCCCCTAGCTCGTCTGCACATGAGAGTACTTCAGTGGCTACTGTTTGCCCAGTGGTCCATGCAAGATCTCCCCGTCTCACCAAATACTCATCCCAAACTCCTGCAAGAAGGATCTAACATGGTGGTTACATACGGATCAACTTCACCTAGGTCGCCCACTTGTTCCCCCTCAAGAAAATGCAGTCTTGACCATGGACGCCTCCCAGATAGGGTGGGGGGCATTATCTGGGAATGATGGTCCAAGGTACTTGGCAGGAATCACGAGAACTACTTGCACATAAATGTTCTGGAAATGAGAGCAGTGCTATATGCGTTGCAAGCACTTCACAGTTCTCTTCCCACTGGGACAATTGCGATTCACTCAGACAACATGTCTGTAATGTGGTACATAAACAAGTAAGAGGGAACCAAATCCTACCCACTATGTCGAGAGGCACTAAAAGTATGAAAATGGGCGATGGACACTCAACGTTTTCTGGTAGCAATGCACATCCCAGGGAAGTCCAATATGATAGCAGACAAACTCAGTCGAGCAATTCTGATGCCTCACGAGTGGTCCCTGAATTCAGAAGTTGTAGAAAAGATTTTTCGCAAATGGGGCCAGCCTTGCTGCGACCTATTCGCCACATACATGAACACCAAATGCAGCAGCTACTTTGCCCTAATTCCCCGTCCAGGGATATCACCCAGGGATGCCCTGGTCCACAATTGGCCTGCAGGACTCCTTTATGCTTTTCCACCCTTTCCTCTCATTCCAAAAGTAAGTCAGAAAGCAAAATTGTTGAAGAGTACCCTGATCTTCATTGCTCCTTACTGGCCTGGCAAAGTCTGGTTCCCCTTCCTGTGGCCCTATCTCATGGAGGAACCATGGATTCTGGAACCATCTCCAGACCTACTGATTCATCAATCAGGGCAGTTCCATCCTACTATCCAAACCCTGAAATTGACAGCATGGCTGCTCCAGTTCCACGAATAGCAAGGTGTGTTTCCCTTTCTCCTACAGTCAAACATATTCTGATTTCTTCACACAAATCTTCCACCAGGAAATTATATTCCAGTAAATGGAAAAGCTTCTCCATTTGGGCAGCAAACCAAGGCATAGATCCTTACTCAGCTCCTATAGAGTCTATCTTGTCCTTCCTGGCATCTATTTTTCATGAAGGAGCTGCAGATGCTACTATTAGAGTTTAGCTAGCTGCCATCTCTAATTATCATTTTGGCTACATGGGAAATCCAATCATGTCCCACTCTTTATGAAAAACCTTTTTGAAAGGAGTCCTCCTTCTCAGACCTCCAATCAGGCAACCACCGGAACCCTGGGACCTAAACCTAGTTCTTACATCTTTAATTTCTCCAGCCTTTGAACCCTCTTCTTCATCGGATCTGAAATTCTTGTCTTGGAAGACATTGTTCTTAGTGGCTATAATGTCTGCTAGAAGAGTTTCTGAATTGCAAGCCCTCACCATTCAAACTCCTTACATTGTTTTCCATAAGGATAGAGTCTCACTTAGAACTAATCCTTCCTTTCTTCCTAAGGTATGTTCAGAGCATAATCTCAACACAACTATCGAACTACCAGTTTTCTTCCTGAATCATACTAATAAATCAGAATACAGACTACACCAATTGGATGTCCACAGAATTCTCAGGTTTTACCTGCACAGGACTAAAGAATTTCGAAAATCAGACCAATTATTTGTTTCCTTTTCAGACAAAACTAAAGGATTGCCTGTTTCTAAGGTCACCTTGTCTAAATGGCTTTCAGACTGCATTGCCTTTGCTTACAAAGCTGCTGGCAAACAATTACCAGCCAAAGTAAAAGGCCATTCAACAAGAGCGGTATCTCCTTCATATGCCTTTAGATCTAAACTCCCAATTGATACCATTTGTGCAGCAGTTACTTGGGCAAGACCTCATACCTTTGTCACTCATTATAAATTGGATTTGGCCTCCCGGGACAGGTCATCCTTTGGGTCCACTGTGCTGAAGAGTCTCTTCGCTTAAGCCATCCAGGATAAAGGTGCTAGGGACCCTGTCCCATCCAGCAAGAATTACGGCGAGATAGGACTACATAACATAAAGAAGTTATGTACTTACCATAACGTTCCATGTTTTTAGTCCATTTCGCCTACATTCCTGCGTCCCACCCTCCTTCCCCCTTCCTGTTTTCTGGAGGAACTAGTGGACTATCAATTATGCTGTCTGACCTGGTTGTAGTTGTCCGTCCACCTGGCATGGATATTAATACAGAGTATTCTGTTTGTATGGGCATAGTTATTGATAGTTACTATCATGTACCTATTTACTTTCTTGCAAATAAGATCTAGGGAATTGCCGTGAGGCACCATGGGATAAGGGTTAGCCTCGAGCCAGTAAAAGCTCTCAAGCTTTAGTATCAGCCCACCCAGCAAGAATGTGTGAGACATGAACTACAAACAAGAAAGGTTATGGTAAGTACATAACTTCTTTTTTCTCTCCACTAGAACAGTACCTTACTGTACTGTGGTGGTTTCACTTTCAAAAACTTTTATCCCACCCTGGAAAAGCATGCTGCAGTCTCTAGTTCACTGATGTAATCAAGGCCAATGAATACATGTAGTTTACTAGCCAATTCCCCAAACTGACATCACTACGACCATCCTAAAAATCCACCCATGCTATGATGTCACAGCTCCCTGGTCCTTCCCCTACCCATACAGAAAGTAAAGGCAAGAACAAGGAAACAGTACACGAGTCATGTCTCCTGATGTAAGCTGTCAATCACAGCAGATAGCTCAAATTACCCTTAGCGCTTTATAGCTAGGGGAGTTGGGTGTGAAAGGGGATGGGAGATGAGTCAAAGTAGTTCAGTTCAGGTTTCACAAAAGACTGCAATTTAGCCATTCTAAAAAGAAGCAGTTGCAAAAAGCACTTTGAAAGTCTGTTCTGTGTCATTTACACTGTTTTAAGTAGTCATCGAATGGAATGAAATGTTACTTATAACTAACTGACTGAAAGACAGCAGTGTATGCATGTAAAATCAATGCAGTGACAGGAGCTGTAGGAAGAAAGAGGCCAGCGTGATGTAATTTTTTACAGGCAAGCACTGCATTGTGGGATACCTAAAGGCAGACTAACAATCAGAATTACTTCAAGATGCCAGACCCCATTTGGTCATCCTCAGAAATTATGTATAAAAATATTTAAAAACCTATAAATAGTCCCAGAGTGGTGTTAGAATGTATGAAACACCAAACCATGATGAAATAAACATGTTTTTTGAGTCTGTGGATGCAGTTCTCCTTTAAAATGTTTTAGTCCCATTAGTCTTATACACAGGCCAGGCATAGTTTTATCATCTAGAGGAGAAGTAGTAGATAGCAATTAATAAAGAGCTGAAAGATTTTATCTATGAGGGGAAGATGGGAAGAGTCAAATGGGATAAGCTGATTCTTCCATTAGAACAAGGTGAATTGGGATTACCCATTTGAAGAGAGATTTCAGAGCTACACCGTTAGGGCTCCTATACATAGCATAAGCAGAAACCTATAATTCAAAGTGGAAAGGGATGATGATGATAAGACAAGGGGAAGCTCAAGAAAGAAGGAGAGACTTGGATTTTGGATGCAGATCTTTAAGGAGAATAACAGTAATCATACAGAATATTATATTCATAAAGTAGCAGAACGTATTCTAAGAACTAAGCCAATACAGGAATGGAGATTCTACCGATAGAGATGACTGCAATTAGGGATACAGACAATAGGCAAGAAGGGGCTGGAATTTATTGGAGAAAACTGGCAAAGGAACCAAGGTATTGGGAACAAATAACTAGAGAAAGAGAGGTAATATAATGGGGAGATGCCAAGAATTTATTTGGACTGCAGGTTAGTTTGCCTTCCCTATTAAGAATAGATATCAGAGTATAGGCAAATAGAAAGAAATAGGGACAGTCCTAAACAAAAGACCAGCACTGGTAGAGTTTGTAGTAAATTCTAGAACAGCAGATACCATTAAAAAAAGGAATAATTAGTGGAGCATATAAAATATTGCATGATAACTATAAGAATCAATCAGGGGATGTTAGAAAGGATTGGGAAGAAAGATTTGATAAGCAGTTCAGAAAGAAACGGGGGGGGGGGGATATATGCATGTCTCCCAAATATGCACCAGAATCTATAAGATTTAGGATTATTGCTTGGAAATGTTTACATAGATATTTTTATACCACAAGTAGACTCCAGAGAATTTTTCCTCAGGTAAGCGGCAATGTTGGAGGTGTGATGGGGAAGAAAGAGGTAATTCGGAACATATTTTCTGGGAGTGTAATGACTAGGCAGACTTTAAAAATTCCCTGCAAACTGTTAAATCAGAGATAATGGGTGAACAAATTGGTATAACTAGGGAAATGTTTTTTCTGAGCTATGATACAGAATCAGGATTGCCTAGACATAGTAAGGCCTTGCTAAGTCTAATTATGTTGAGAGCCAAAAAAGCAGTTTCTAGAAAATGGAACTCAAAGGTCTAAACCAGCTGTACTAGAAGTAGTGACTATAATAACAGTGAGAACAACTGTAATTGGGATCTTTAAAAGAGGTAGGAGCAAATTAAGTAGGGAAAATGGAAATTGTGTGAGCAATACATGCAGGGGATGAATGAGGTTTAAAAAATGGCAGGACTTGAATGAGCTATGTAATGTCTGACTGACAATGACTGAGTAGATTATAAGTGCTGTATAATGTTAGCAACTAGTATTACGTCATTGTGGTTTGTGATGTAAAATGCTTGCAGGTGAGATTATGCCAGTATAATTTGATCTGATGTTGTCAATCTTCATTCTTTCTTGGACTGTTGGGTTCGATTTAGATCCTCAGAACCAACTCTGCCATTATATCAAGCTCGCGCCAGAAAAACTCAAAACTCTTGAGCTAAGGCTACCCATACTGCCTCCATTCCCTTCCTCCAGATCTATATATATATAGGTTCATACTAGGCTATCTGCCCTAGGGCATTTATAAGCCTAGCCAGAGTGCGTTTGGCTTTCGCCACCCATTTAAAATTAATTTTGCTATGCCCTTTTTCGAGGTTAGTATACTGTGGCTCTGTCTAACAGTGACACAGAAGTGATACCCGGGGTAAACCTACGATCTCCCATCCACTCATCAAGATTCCTCTTGAAGAGAGTCAGTGAAGGACTCTGCCTAACCTGGACTGGGATTTTATTCCAGAGTGAAGGGAGCCTCTGGGTTATGAATCTGTCCCTCCAGCATGTCCTATTTATTTCAGTGCTGAGGTTCAAGTCTCTCGAGCGCGTAGCTCGATGGGATTTGGATTTTCTGAGGTGCAGCATGTCCATTAATTCCGGGTTGGACATGGCTTTATACGTCAGGCACAGATCGCCTCTGAGCAGGCGGTATGCCACTGAGTAGAGGTGGAGTTCCTTTAACCGGGCAGCATATGGCATCTGTTTAAGCCATTTGATCCTCTCGGTGAGGTACTTTTGGAGTCTTTCCAGTTGCTGCAGGTGTCTGGTAAGGTACATCCCAAAAGGGGCATTGTACTCAATTATGGGCCTGATGAGAGATGAGTAAAGAGGCACGATGACCTCCCCTGATCTAGATGTGAATCCCTTCATGATTAGGTGGGCTATATAACATGTTTTTCTAACCACTTTGGCCACTTGGTTGTCAAATGAGAGATTGCTATCAACTTGGGTCCCCAGGTCCCTAATTACTTCTTCTGTACTTAATGGATTACCACCTGTGTGGTAATTTGTGGGCACTTTGTTTTTGCCAAAGGGGGTGACTATACACTTTTTGGCGTTTAGCTTGAGGCCATGGCTCTGGCACCAGTTGTCTGTTTCTATGAGGCCCTTTTGGAGGATGCTTGTGTCTGCTGGAGAGTCGATTATGGCGCCCAGTTTGCAGTCATCTGCGAACTTGGTCAGCCACAGTCCTTCCGTGTTAGCCTGTACCTCCGAGAAATATATACCGAACAAGAGAGGTCCCAGGACTGAGCCGTGTGGGACGCCACTTGTAACTGGTTTGGAGTCTGACATGGCTCCAGCAATTCTAACCATGTGGGTTCTGTCCTTGAGACAGTTTGCAACCCATCTAGTGACATAGGGGTTTATATTTAAGCTGGTGAGCTTATCCATAATGCCCGAGTGGGGTATTGTATCGAAGGCTTTTGCGAGGTCCAGGTAGGCTGTGTGGACCACCTTCCCCTCGTCAATGGCCTTGGTGACTGTTTCAAAGAAATCGACCAGGTTTAAGAGGCAGGATCTGCCCTTAACAAAGCCGAACTGGGTAGGATCCAGTGTCTGTAGGTCCCCAATATCTTTATTTATGAGGTCCATGATGATCCTTTCCATAGCTTTGCAGACCAAGCTAGTCAGGCTTATGGGGTGATAGTTTCCAGGATCAGTTGAGGCACCACCTTTGTGGAGAGGGACCACTGTTGCTGTACGCCACTCTTTGGGTACATATCCTGTAGTAAGGCTGAGATTGAACAGTAGTTTTATGTTTGGGTTTAGCTCTTCTTGGAGTTCATGTAGGATGCAGCCTGGGACACCATCTGGTCCCATTGATGCTGTGTTTTTTGCTTTGGAGAGGGCGGCTCTTACCTGAGCATCTGAGATGTCAGGGGGGCAGCACTCTGCTGGGATAGATATTTGCCCTTTTTGGTGGGGGGGGGGGCGGGGCGTTTGTGCTGAACCTGTCAGCTAGGATGTTGGCAGTGTCTGTGGGTTTGGTGTATTATTTGTCATTTTGGACTAATTCTGAGCATATCTGGGAATTCCCACCCAGGTTCCTAACATATCTAAAGAAAGCCTTGTGATTATCCTTAGTGTCCTGTGCAATTTTTCTCTCGAAGCTGGCCTTAGACGATTTTATGAGTGCCCGTAGTTTTTTGCTAATACTGATCAGAGATGCCTTCCCTTTTTGGGATTTTGCTCTATCATGTAGTAGCTTCCTCCTTCTGTTGTATAGTTTGTTTATGGCTGGGGTCCACCAGACAGGACATCTGCCTTTGGAGGATTGGGTCTTGGTTTTATTTGGGATTGCATGATCCATGCATTCCTGAAGGTGTTCATAGAATGCGTTTATAAAGAATTCTGCGGTCTGGGCCGTATTTTCCACAGGCCCGGGAGCTTTGAAGGATTCCACCTCGGTTTTGCGGAGTGTGAAATTTGCTTTAGAGAAGTTTTTCACTGTGGTTTTCTGGGCAGGGGGTGGGGTCGGGATGTGAATATCCAGTGAGATTAGTTTATGGTCTGATCTTACCAGTGAGGGATACACTTCTGGTCTGGAGCATAGAGTCCCCATGTTGGTGATGATCAGGTCCAGTATCTTTTCCCCTCTTGTGTGAGTGGTAACAAGTTGTTCCATGGCATTTGAGTTTATAAATTGTAGGAACCTTTGGGCTAGGGTGTTGGAGCTAGAGTAATGCTCCCAGTCTATGTTTGGGTAGTTGAAGTCGCCCAATATAATGGTGTTTGGAGAGACCTTCATATTTTCCAGTGTTCTCAGGAAGGCCGAGTGGGGTTCCTGGGTTTGGGAGGGTGGTCTGTAGCAGGCTATAAACCGGAAGGCAGTTTTACCCACTGTTAGTTGCACATGGATAGTCTCTGATGCTTCGTGCTGTGCCACCAACCTGGAGGTGTGGGTATCTTTGACGAATATTGATACTCCCCCTCCTTTTGTGGTTCGGTCCAAGTTTTGGGGCTGAAAAACATGGTATGACGTATAACCTGGTACTGCTGGGGTGCTCTCGGGAGCCTTGAACCAGGTTTCTGTTACTGCACAGATATCGATGTTCTCCATGCTAAGGAGAGTTTCAAATGCATGCATCTTGAGGTTTAGACTTCTGGCGTTGAGTAGCATTACTCTTAGTTTCTTATCCCTTGTGATACCTATGGAGGTGGGTTTGCCTTTTGAGCCTTGCCTAAAAAAGGCACTGTGGGGGTAGCAAGAGCCTTTGCCAATATCCGAAAGCCCAGGGGTGACAGGTGGAAGCCGTCTCTAGCGAAGCATCGTGGCTTGTCGAGCATGTCATCCCAGGCTGACAGGCATTGGATCCCCTTTGAATGACACCAATACTTAAGCCAATTGTTGAAATTGATCATCTTGTCTTCATATTGTGGCATCATTCTTGGTGAAGGTAAGATGCTACTCAAGACCAGTGTCATACCGGCCTGGGCTACATGCTCAGAGCGCTCCTCTATGTCTCTTTTCATGTAGTACAGGGAGGTACGTCTCAGGTCATTCACACCAGCATGGACAATGACTGAGTCATATTTGTACTTGCCTTGGAGTGACCTGAGTGCTTGTGTTATGTGGCGGATCCTAGCGCCCGACAGGCAGCTCACCGTGACCTTCTCCTTGTTCAGCCTGGTGAGCGGGACGTCAGTGTGCCTGACGATAGAGTCACTTATTGCAAGTGTATCAGGTGTGTTGTTTAGCCTTAAGGGCTGTGACTGTTCATCACACTGGCTTTGTGAGCTATGTGTTGCACGTGTTTTGTTTTGGTGTAGCGGTTGCTTGGGTGTCTGCTTTGGAGGTCTCTGCTGCTTAGGCAGATTTTTATTTAGAGCCTCCGAGTATGTTTTTGTGTGTTTATGTGTTTGGTTTGCTGTCATGGTAGGTCTATGTGAGACTGGAATTGTAGTGAGTGTGGTTTCCTTCTCCTCCTGACTGGTTACCCCAGTACTGAGTTGATAGAGCTTAGCCTCCAGTTTGGCTATATGGTTGCATCTCTCACATGTGTTGGAATTTGTTGGGAGGAGGAGAGGTTGTCTGTGTACATGAGGCAGTTGTAACATTACCTCAGGATTCCCAGATTCTCCAGCTGGACCGGAGAGGAGATTGACAACTGACCTTTGGACATGCTAGAATAGTATTGGGAATTCCTTTATAATTGAAAAAAAGGGCCAATGGGGAACAAGGTACTCAAGGGGAGTTTGTGAGTGTGTAGTGCTTTTAATTTTTTAGTGCTGACTTATTGAGCAAGTGCCAGGTAACTTAAATGCAAAAACGACAAACAGTAACTTTCTTTCAAGTGAAACAAGGAAATAAGTACAATAAGCAATGCAGATATCACTAGGGATCCACAGAAACACTGAAAAGCCGCGTTTTAGGTGGAATTAGCGTTTCAGGGAAATAACAAGCAAACAAACAGCAAGCATACAAACAAAGCTAGATTCAGCAGGCCTGGATCTAGTCTATGCTACAGCAAACAAGGTGTACCAATTTCAGTACGAAACAGTTCAAATATGCAGGCATTATAAGCCTTTAACCAGAAATTCCCAGCTCAGAAGGGCAGAGTCCAGCCTCTCCTCCCACAAGAGTGCAGACCATGAACCTTCTTAATGTAAAATAACTGGCCTGAAGCCCAAGTGCTTAAACCATAACTAATGCACTTTTAGAATAACAGACACTGAGCCCTCAATCAGCAGTTCCCAACTTAGAAGGATGTAAGCTACCTGTCCTGCCACCACAGTGCAGGCCACAAAACTTCCTAATGTAAAACAACTGATCTGAAGCCCAAGTGCTTAATCCAAAAGACAGAATGATAGCTACACTTTAATCAAGTTACTACCAAGCAGTAATAAATACAATTGAATACTTACAGAATGACTGGATTAGTGCTCAAGTTATACAAACAAAGCTAGATTCAGCAGGCCTGGATGTAGTCTATGCTACAGCAAACAAGGTGCACCAATTTCAGTAAGAAGCAGTTCAAATATGCAGGCACTATAAGCTTTTAACCAGAAATTCCCAGCTCAGAAGGGCAGAGTCCAGCCTCTCCTCCCACAAGAGTGCAGACCACGAACCCTCTTAATGTAAAATAACTGGCCTGAAGCCCAAGTGCTAAAACCAGAATTAATACACTTTTAGAATAACAGACACTGAGCCCTCAATCAGCAGTTCCCAACTTAGAAGGATGTAAGCTACCTGTTCTGCCACTACAGTGTAGACCACAAACCTTCTTAATGTAAAACAACTGGTCTGAAGCCCAAGTGCTTAAACTAAAAGGCTTAGAATGAGTTACACCAAGCAGTAATAAATACAACTGAGAACTTTTAAGATGACGCAAAAGCAAAATAAAGTAGGAAGAAACACAAATACAGTAAAAACAGATACATTTTTTTTAAGTGGAAAGAGAGAAAGGAGTAGCAGAAACTAAGCTGATTGGCCTTCTCAAATGTTCTCCCTGTACTGGGTAGAATGAGGTAATGACACTAGACTGGGAGGAGGGTCCCAGATCAAATTTACACTAGGGGCGGGCAACTGCAAAGCCACCAACTATAAAAACACTATACCAACAGGGAGGAAGGGTGGGAAACAAACTGCAGAAATGTTTCTCACAGCTGAAAAGCAGCAGTGAGCCTTTAAATGAAAGTTTTAAACAGCTAAAGGAGCCTCTAGAAAAAAGAGTTTAACTGCAACAAGTTATCAGAAACAAACAACCCAACAGATGCTTAATAAAAGTGGACAATTTCCAGTTAATACCTCACACACAGTGAAACTAGCTAGAAAAATACACAGTACACAAAGTGCTATAAATAACAAAGAAATAAAGAACAAAATAAACAAAAAACAGGATACTTAATGTTATATATTATAGCTCCGAGTTTCCTCAGTGTCCTTCCTTCGATCAGCTCAGTGTGAAATATCATTGGCTATATCCTTTTTTACTTCTCTAAACTGCTTTTTTCCCCTTGGCAGTTCGTTAGTATATGTGTATTGCTGTGTGTGTTTGTATAACCCTTTCTCTTACCCTGTCGGGTAAATTCTTCTTACCATCGTTGGTATAGGCCCTTCCCTTACCTCCCCCTCAGGTATTTCTTAGATACCATCACTGGTATCCTTATCTTTCCCCCTTTCCTTCTATTACCCTCTTGGGGGTAAATTTCTAAATACCATTGTTGCTACATTCATTTAAAAAAATGTATTCCATACTCTTCCCTGTTCTTTCTGTTAATTTTTTGCGTGTGTGTGTGTGTGTGTGTGTGTGTGTGTGTGCGCTTGTCCTCTAACTGTTTTGTAATATGGCAGAGAAACAAAAGAGAACCACATGGTTCAAACAGTGTGAGAAATGTGGCAGAAAGATGCCCAACTCTGATGGGCATCTTCCATGTGTTTATTGTTAAGTTGTGCCACACTTAGAAATCCAACCGTCATGTGAACTCTGCAAGGGTTTCAGTGCATGAACCCTTGCAAAGAGGCATAACAAACTGATTCTCAAGGGGCTGCTAGAATGCCATTTTTGTGAGGCTTTGTCTGAGATGGAGACATCTAAGTCTCCCAGGAAAGAATCCAAAAATAAAGAGCCACTCAATACCTGCATCTCCTAGAATACACCAAGGTAAATCTTCTAAGGCCCAGGTTTTGCCTCATTCCTCAGAACCGAGGCCTAAAATACCAAAATCTGCACCAACTTCTGCTCCATCACTGATGTCTGTCACATCCCCCATGGTGTCAGACGTTTTGAAACTACCAAAACTTCTATGGTGCTGACCTTATCATCGGTACCAGTGGCCCTCTTGGCACCAGCAATAGTCTCCGCAAGCATTCCGGTCACTTCCTCTTCTGCAAAGGAAATTATTGGTCTACAGACCACAGTGCCGAAGGTTGAGAGTACACCCAGGACTAGATGCTCCCCATCTACAGATCCCCTGCTTGGGTCACCAATTAAGTCCATTCCTTGACAAACCAGATTCACCCTTGGGGATGTCCATCCATTCCACCAGGAGCCTTTCAAAACTGGATGCAGTCAGATTGGTGGATTAGCTGTTGGCAGCCAGTGGCCTTCCTGCTCCCCCTAGGACCTCTGTCCCATCTGGGGCTGAAGGATACTCTTCCGGGACACCCTCTTATCTTCCTCCTTCAACCTCTCTGCAGGTCTTGTAGCCCACTACTTCAATGTTCCTGGTGCCAGCTACTTCAGTACTGATGGTAGATCTCACTTTGTCAAACCCTATGGTGAAAGCGCTTATCTGTTTCTGTAGAACTGAAGTTTTTTTGCTTCAATAAAACATTTATTTTATGCTCTGGTCGTTTTTACATGGTCCTGAGTTGCCTTGAATTGTTCTGCTGCTATTTTGCCTTATTTCACGTCGGGATACTTTTATTCAGCAGAACATTTACTCTCTTGGGACTTTTCTTGGTTTGTTTCTGTACTTTTCTTTGAACCAAAGTAGTCACCTTTACTGCATTGCTTCCCAATCCCCAGAACAAGGGGGTGAGAATTCATCACTCTTTAGATGTACACACACAACTAAGGTTCTACCTGCACAGATCTTAATTTCCAAACAGATCTGATCAGCTATCAGTGGCCTTTGTGGACAGTAAAAAGGGGAAAACAGTGTGGAAACACAGCATCTCCAAATGGATGGCTATTTGCATTACCCTTTGTTATTCTCCCCAGGGTAAGCAAATTTTTGATAAAGTCAAGGTTCATTCTACAGTGGCAAACACTGCCACCACAGTATTCATGAAAAGGACACCAACCCAGTCCATACTGGAAGCAGCTAGTTGGCCTTCTGTATACACCTTCACCAAACACTGTTGACTTGGTGCTATTTCTAGAGCCAGAGATAGGCTGCCTGTCTCATCTCACGGTGCCTAGTGCCCCTGGTGCAGAGTGCTCTCCAGTCACCCCCACTAGAAAAGCTTTGGGAGTCCTCCCACGACTTTGTACTGCAACATTGACTACCTTGAACACAGTACATTTCTGTAGATAACTTACCATAATTGTAGATGTTTGAGTAGATTAATGCTGTATTTCCTTATCTTCATCATACTGATCACTGTTGCAGTAGTCTTAGCTATATAAGTTATACCCTGCATAGGATACAACACCCAAAGAACTTCAGGACATGTTCCATGCACCCCAAGCTGAGCTGACCAAAGAGACAGGTTTGGGCACCAAACCTTCAGAGCTTTCCTGCTGCCAAAAAAGTATGCACCTCTGAGACTTTCGAGCATCGACAGTCTGCTTTTGCTGTTCCTTTGCTGGCCTAAATAAGTTCCCTTTGGAAACAATTAAAAATGTGTGTCTACTAACACTTTCCTGTTCAGTAAAGTTATTTTAAAGCTAGGGTTCTTGAGTTTTAATGGACTGTCACAAGGCTGTATTGTACTTTTAAATGATAGTGCTCTTTATTTCTGTGGAGAATTTTTTTTTTACTTTATGGGGCTGGCAAAGTGTTTTGAAGTGGGTTTTTTTTTACTATGTTTTTATGTGAAAAAGTGACTTTTAAAGACTTTTATGTTTTATTGGCTTTTGCTGCTTGTTTTCCCAGGGAAAGGAGCACAATTTTCAGCTGGCCTGTGGAACAGTCTGTCTGTCCCATGGTCAGTCCTTCTTCAAGCCACAAAAAGAAAGTTAAGCAAATAACCCTTGTCACCACAGCAGGCTAGTAATTTGCTTCAGTAACAGGTGGATGACTGTGCTGTGGCCATTGTTTGTCTCTTAGACCACTCATCTTTTATCCCAGATCCCCCTGCTATAGTATATACAGCCACTATGGACCTGGAGTAGGCCTTTGTAGTCTGTGGCTGTTGGCATCTCCTCTATCAGTCCCAGAAGAGGGAACAGGGAAGGCTTCTCTGTTTTGTCAGAATTTTGTGCCCATCCCTACGGAAGCTGCTGCTGCCATTGATGACACTTTTGGCCCCATTTTTTTCTATCAAAAAGAAACAGAAGACTCAACATATATCTTCTCCTTCTCAAATTTCCTTGGACATGAGTAGTTTACTGGGTCTGTTTAGGGTTTAATTCAGGCTGTTGATCCTTTTTATAAGGTGATTTATGGTAAACGAAGTATACCTATTTTCCTGAAGAGATTCAAAATTCTGAACCTGGACAGGAAGATGAAGGGACATATACATATAATTCTTTTCAGATTTCTGATTCAGACTCAGAGGAGAGCTCCATTTCTGACTCTTACTGTGGGGGTTTCTGTTTCTCTGAAACTATTTCCAGAATATGCCAGTGTTTTCAGTGAGAGAACTCTGAGGTTTTTCAATCCTTCAGAAAATACAATGAACTGTTACAAAAGGAATTTCCAATACCTTTACCTGTTACTCCAGTTCTGTCAGCGTTGGGGGATATGTGTGATACTTCTTGCAATTTTCCTGATAGTCAGCCAGCTGGCACTAAAAAGGCAGCTAGGGTATATAAAGTTCTTCAGTCGTAAGTTTTTATACACTCATCCCAAACTTGTCCCAGCAGCTACAGCTTTAGCTAATTTTACTGCTAGTAAATATTTAGTTAATTCCAGTGCTAATCTTTCTGATAAGGATAGGTGGATAGGTTCATTGATTCCTAGGTACAGGCCACTTTAAGCCTAGCCAATTTTTGAGCTTGAATCAACCTTACCCATTTGGTTAGAAACTGGCCTTACCAGTACTATGGTCGATAATTATATATTATCTCTAATGAGAATAATTGCTCAGAAGACTGCTTTATCGTCAGACTTAAGTGATGAAGATATGCAAGGGAGTACAAGATGCTCCTATATTAATAAGGAAGAGAGTCAAGATGTTTTTCACCTAGTGGGTACTCTGGCCAATTGTTCCAGGACATTTTTATTGACAAGAGTCCAAGAATCTCTATGCTTGTGCAGTACTGTAGATTGTGGCTAAATGCTGGAAAATAGTGTTTACTTCTGGAACTTTGATTTTCATAATTTTGAATTGCTAGGCTCAGTTGATACTTATTCCAGGGCTATGGTCATTGGTTCTGTTTTGGGAAGGTTTCCCTGGTTGCATTCTCAGAACCTTCCAGATGATGATGGAAATTAAATTTTAAATTATCCTTTGGACAGAGATTTAGTTTTTGGCCCTTCTGCTACAGAGGTGATCAAATGAGAGGAGTAAGCTGATACAGGGAATCTCTAACATTTTTCAGACTTCCATTTCCAAATTTTCTTACCCCTCATCCATTTCTGTCAAAAAGCAAAATAAACAGTCTCAACAAAATGAAGGTAAACAAGCGTTTAAGAAGAAATGGCAAGGGGTTCCAAAAATAATTTTGAAACCTCCCAAAACCAGGGACAGTCCAATAAGTCAGAATGACTATTAAAGGGATCTTGTCTCTCTGCCATCCTGGCAGCCCCATTTCCCTTCCAGAAAGTCTGAAGCTCCATTTTTTATTTGGCCACAGATAATTTCAAACAGATGGGTTCTGAAGATCATTCATCAAGGTTACAGATGGCAGTGAGAGTAAATTCCCCCTTTCCAGACCGTGAACCCTCATTTACGAGACCAGACTCTCTTATTTCTACCTATCCTTCATCACATGCTATCCCAGGGAGTGATAGAACCAGTCTGCCTTCCAGGTAGGGTAAGGTTGTTATTCAAGAATTTTTTTGTGCCGAAGAAGGAAAATACTTGGAAACTGGTTATAGCTCTATCTTTCCTAAACCTGTTTGTGATAGTACCCAAGTTCAAAATGATATCACTTCACAACCTATTACCTCTTCTTACTCATTCAAGTTTCATTAATACTAGATTTAAAATCATTGTATCCCTATTCATCCAGACTTCAGGTGTTTCTTAAGATTTTGTGTGTCTGGATCGCATTATCAGTTCTCTGCCTTACCCTTTGGACTATACACTGCACAAAGAGTGTTAAGCTCCAGATATAGCTCATCACAGGCTACAGGGTATCCACATTTTGCCATATTTTGACAACCTGCTTTTCTTTGTAGTTTTTCAATGCGTCAGGAATCTCTCACTTGGGTGAGTGATCTTTTACACAAGCTGGGATTCCAAGAGAACATTCAAAAGTCTTTTGTGACTCCTTCACACAGGATTGCGTTCATGGAGTGTCAGGTAGACACCTCAGTTCAAAGAGCTTCCCCCCCCCAGGAAATAACAGATTTATAGCTAGATCTGTTTCCAAGGATTTCAACTCAGATTTTGGTCACTGTGAGGGAATACATCAGGATTTTGGATCTCGTCATCTACGATTATCATGATAGGCAAGACTCCACATAAGAATGATACAATGGTATCTGAAGTCTCTCTGATCCCAGTGCCGAGATCCTTAGACTTTTCAAATGCCATTGCTGGAGTTAGTTAGAAGAGAAATCACTTGGAGGAGAGTGTAAGTATCTTTAAATCCAGGTCACCCTGTCTTCTCATTGTTCCAAAGCAGTCAGTCACCACAGGCACTTCGGACTTTGCTTAGGGAGCAGTTTCAGGAAGGATAAAAGTGCAAGATGTGTGGGACACAAAGGCCAGATGCAAGCACATAAATATAAGAGAGATGCTTTTCTTGATCAAGGCACTCAACTCTCTGGATCATCTTTGGCCCCAGGACCTCTTCAAGTTCTTACAGAAAATACATCAACAAGCAAGGGGGAACCAAGTCATACCCCCTTTACAGGCTAACCGTGCTAGCTTGGGATATAGATTCACAGCACAGTCTCACTGTGCAGGCATCCTACGTTCCATCAGAGCAAAACTTTGTGGCAGACAACCTAAGCAGGATAAGGACAGACCCTCAAAAACGGAAAGTAGATCAGGAGATCTTTCAGGATTTGATCCATCTGTGGGGTGTTCTTCAATTAGACCCATTTGCCTCCTCTCTGAGTACTTAGCTGATAAGATTCTGTGCCAAGCCTCCATGCAAGAAAGATTGGAAGACGAACACGTTTTCTTTTCCTTGGACAGGAATGTCCCTGTATGCTTTTCCACCCTTTCCAATTATATTCAGGGTATTTCTAAAAATTCAGAAGGAATTCCCCAAGATCATTGTGGTGACTCCCTTTGGACCCAGGCAACAGTGGTTCTCCTTTCTTTTGGAAATGGCCACGGGTAATTACCACAAGCTTTCTCACAGACCAGGTCTACCCACACAAGAACAGGGGTGTTTGATACACCCTGATCCCAATAAACTTAATCTGACTGCCTGGATGATAGGGTCTTAATTCCTTTTATGTACCTGTTTACTGAGGAGGTGCAGTGGGTACTAATGGAGGCAAGAAAGTCTGTTATAGAAAATTCATATATTAGCAAATGGAAAAGGTTTTGCAGTTGGTGCCAACAACATAACCAGCACCCATTCAATACTAGCTGTTCTTTGGTTTTACAATATTTGTGTCAAGTTACTATCCTATGGCCTTTTCTTCTCCTCTGTCAAGGTTCATTTATCAACCACTTTAGTGTGTCTGCCCATGGTTCATCCTCTTTCAATGCATAGTCATGTCAAAATGCTTTTGAAAAGGGTTTTGCATAAGAGGCCTACAAGAAATCGGTCGCCCTCCTTGGGATCTTAATTTTTTGTTAGAGAAACTTACACTTGCCCTACATGAACAAACTAACCTGGCTGACTTGAGGTTCTTAACATGGAAAACAGTTTTACTGATTGCTCTGACCTCTGCAAGAAGAGAACCTGAGTTGCAAGCTCTTATGGTGAGTCAACTTTATCTCATTTTCCAGAGAAACAGGGTCTCTTTGAGAACGAATCCCTCTTTTATGCCTAAAGTGGTATCCAAGTTTACTTTAAGTCAAACTATCCAGCTCCCTGTTTTCTTACCTGAACCTAAAAGTAAGGGAGAAATGATACTCCATACCTTAGATGCCCACAGAAGACTTGGGTACTATCTTGACAGAACTAAATCTTTCAGGTCTTCAGATCAATTGCTCATTTCTTGTGACAGTACAAAGGGACAATCTGTGTCAAAATAAGACTATTTCCAAGTGGTTCTCTAAGGCAATTATCTTTTATTATACTCGCAACAAAAGTATTCCAAACAGCATCCGGGCCACTCTACCAAGGCATTGGCTTTATCCGTGGCTTTTTGGAAAGGGTTAGAGTCTAGAATCTGTAACATGGTCCTCTGTACATACCTTTCCAAAATACTATAAGCTTAACTGCTTCTCTAGGTCTAAATCAGGCTTTGCTAAGAACATTCTCCAAGGGCTCCTGAACTCTTCTTCCACCTCCCAAATGTAGTAAGTTAGGGTAATCTACCCATATAGCTAGGCTACTGCAGCAGAGATCGATATGCCGAACACAGTACAGCTGTGTGAATAAACTTACCGTATCAGTAGACTTTCGATTATCACTGCTGCAATAGTCACTCCCTCCCTCCATCCCCCTTGTGTTTTGGTGTATTGTTAATTCCAGGATGTGAAGATTTATTTGTTTGTTATCCCTAGCATTATCTTTTCAGGTCTCAGCCTCCTTTGCTATGTTGGCATAAAAGCTGTGAAGGGCTTGGTGCCCAAATATGTCTTTTTAGTCAGCTCAGCTTGAGCTGACTGATGGCTTCGGTGCTTGGAAGGTGTCTTGAAGTTTTGGAAGCTGGAAGGCTTTTATACACTATGCAGGATATGACGTATGCAGCTAAAGCTACTGCACCAGTGATTATTCGAACATTTACTATCATGATAAATTTACTTATACAGCTGGACTTTTCCCTCCCTCCTACACTTCTTTTCTTCTATCCCTAGGGTTGGAACAAGTACCCTACCTATCATCTTCCCCACACACACACAGTTTTCTCTACAGAATATCACTTCTGTCAGTAATGTCAGCACCACAGGTCATGCTCTTCCTGTAGAGCACTGGACTTCTGTACCTCTAACAAGAAAGACCAGAAGATGGTGCTGTCTGACGACCCTTTATAATACCGATGCCCTAACATTTGATGAGAAGGATGTTGGGAGATGATTAAAGACTCTTGTATTCAGGCTTGCTACAGGTTTCTGCACATAAAGAAATCCCAAGACTTGGTACTGCAACATTGATCTACTCAAACATCAACCATTATGGTGTGTTACTGCATAATTGTAATTTTTGTTTACTTTTTAAGGGGAAATTGACATCTCGAGATCTCAAGAAGTTAAATAATATGTGTGTGCAATTTAGCTACTAGAAATAGGATGGAAACTAGAATAATGTGGGAAGAATATTTAATATTTACACTGAATACAAGGGATTGTGAATATAAGGGAATGATTGTATTAGTATATTACAAATAATACATTCAGCTCAGTTGGACTTATGGTGTTTGTATTACCCAGTTTTACAAATAATGATGTAAATATGGTGTTGAAGAGTAGAAGAACCTGGATGATTAAAGGAAAAAGTAATAAATATTGTACAACATAAACAGGAATGTAATATTTGTAAAGATTATATAATAAAATAAATGGCATGGAAATGGTGCCTATTTCAGTGTTATTGTATGTATGTAAACAGATTATGTTCCTCTGGCTTCAAAGTTGATTCTGTTTTATGAATTAATAATAAAGATTTGTTAAAAAGACAGTAGTGAAGTCAACTATCTACTTTTATGGGAAGTACCCTGGAAAGTAGTATTTTACAGAAAGCAATTTATTTAACTATCCTTATTTTCCTATATTAGATTGATGAGTGGCTTCTAAATCCTTCGTATGCCATCCAAGTTATAGATGGCTAATGTTTATTTTACCAGCTGGGGAAGCAAACATTGCTGTAACTGGTCTCTTATGTAGAACTAGCTGAGGTGCAATATGTCACCGTCAGCCTATAGGTCAGGAAGGGAAGGAAGTTTGTTAAGGCATGGCCTACAGTAGTCAATCCGAAGCCCGTTTTCATCCAATTCACCCTTTAGGTTATCAGATCTGAAGAGATCTATCCTTGGTGACTTTTTTGGAAGATGTGAATCCAGGGCTCTGACTCTTCCCTTACTCATTATTCCCTCTGTTCTCCAAAACTACCTCAGATCTAAGTTGCTGCTTCTATTGAAGGAAGTGATCTGTTAGGGCTCTGGTCTTCTGTGGATAGCTAAGTAAAAGTCTTTCTTTTAGTGTTTAGGTTTCTAGCTGTTAGGCTTCCCTTGCAACATTGGTTCTCACTATCTTTTTCCTCTCCACATTATTCTTTAAAAAAATCCTTCTCTGTTCAGGATTTTTTTCTCCTTTCTACTTTGTTACTGCTTTTATGCGGCTTGACTAATGTTTCCCTTTTGGTGTCTTACACTATGTACCTTTCTCCTCACATAGATCACGATTAGCTGTTTTTTTTCTTGTCGTTTCTTTGTGTTATGGTGGACAAGGTTCAGGAATTTAAGAAGTGCTTGGCCTGGAGACTCAAGATTCCACCACCAGACCTGCAATCCTTATCCTGACTTGGCACATTTACATTCAGACTGTGAGGTGTTTGCCTCATTTGGTACTCAATCGGTGCAAGGGCGCAGAGACAAATTGGTCTGCAAGAATCTTCTTCCTGCCAAAGTGGGAATGTCTGTACCTTCTGTTGTTTCAGATTCATATTGTCCAATAAAAAAAGGTTGAGAAACGTAGCCTCTACATGAAAAAGAAAAGGAGCTGGAGAAGAAATCCAGGAAATATTCTCCAGAGCCAACTGAACCTTCAAGTCTGGTTCCCAAAACTCCAAAGTGTTCAGATCTGGACGCTACTTGGATCTGTACACCAATGCCACCTCCTTGTTTTTTTTGCTGAAGCTAATAAGTTCTAAGCTTCACTCCCCCTTCCTCCAGGAGAGGCATTCTTCATGGTCCTTTTCAGTGGCTTCTTCAAGGTCCATCCATTATATAAGGACCCTAACCAAAGTGGACATCGACAAGATAATGTGGAGGTTTTTCCAGATACAGATTCAACTGGGGATCCTCCCATCACCATCCCCCATAAGTGCACCAGGGCCAGTCCTATTCACCATGATATTAGTGTCTCCTAATTGAGTTTGTTCATCATTTCCAAGGTCCACAGATCTGAGTCTCCCCAGAGCACCTTTGTCAGAGCCGATGGTTCTCTCATTCTCTACCCAGAGTGTTTCCCTTACTCTTTTATCTCCAGTCTTGTTGGATCACATTGAGTTTTGGACCCAAATCTTTGTTCCCAAGGCTTGGGGGGTGAGATAGATTCCGATGTTATCAGAACCATCTCTCCCTTTCAGGGCATCAGTGCTTAATAGCTTGGCTCCATTGTCAGTCTCTGAGCAGAGGCTGGTCAGAGGAAAGAATGCTCCTCCTATCACTTTTCCAGATCTGAGGGGTGTTTTAAGGGGTCCTAGCTTGTTCTTGGCTTTCAATGTGTTTAAAAGGGTTCTCTCCAAACTGAGTGAAGAAGAGTTTCTACCATGCTTGGCTCCATCCCAGCACGCTTTGGATTCTGTGTCTGATATCCTATAATCCTGATTGATGGAAACAGTCAGCCACTTACAGCCTCAGGCCTAGTCTGATTCAGAACCCTCTGTGGAAGCTGAAGTGTGGCAGGGTCCTAGAAAACAGACATATAAAAGGAGACGTGGATTCCTCATGGGAATAAGCCACAGAAGACATGGACATGGATAACAGTGAAGGGTCCCCATGATTCCATCTGGAAGACATCACCTTTGATGATATGCTGGAACCGATGAAACATCAAGGGGGTTTGTCCACAGATATACCCTCACCTGAAGAGTCAGTGTTCCTTGAGGCATTTGAGGCTGGCTGGGTAATACTACCTGCTGATAATCTTACAGACTTGGTGGCTCAGTGGGCATAGAAAGATCATGATGTGGTGAAGCCTTTCCCCAGGAAGCCTGATAAAGTCTTGGTCACCCCCAAAGGACAGATCACACTGGAGCAATTATCCCAGTAGATGCCATGGTTGTGGCAGCAGCTCTCAAGAAGGAGCTGTCAGAATAGTGCACATCTGTCAGTCCCCTAACAGGCAGTCAAGGAAGCTGGACAGGTTCTGGAAATATCTGTATGCATCAGCAACTTTTGCACTTAGAGTGTTGAACTACCTTGTCCTTATAACATGTTTCTAGAGGGACCTGACCAAGGAGCTTATCAAGTTCCTGTCAGGCAACTTACCAGCAGACATCCAGAAAAAGGTGGAGTCTCAATTGTCTACCTTATAGTCAATGTCAAATGTATCCATTCCTCTGCAGACTAATGCAACTGATGGTATAGCTAGAACAGCAGGCACTGGCACTGCCATCTTCTGACACTCTGGATGTGACTGTGTGACTTTGCAGAAAGCTTCAAGATGTCCTTCCTTAATGCCCCTTTTGACAGTTTGTCACTTTTTGGGCCAAACATTAAGGAAACTCTTTCCAGGAGTGAGCAATATGACAAGACCCTATATGCCATTGAGATCCGATTCTCCATCCCTCAGGGAACCTTTTCTCGGAATCAGAGAGTGGGAAAAAAGATGCATTTCAGAACATCTCATGGGTTTAACCAAGATGCTCTTGTACATAGACCCTCCTAAGGCAGACGGGTAGTAATTTTAATGAACATCACCCTAGGGGTAGAGGAGGGCTACAGAATCAGGAATTTCATGGTCCATTTGCTGAGTAATCCTATCAGCACTCCTGAAGGATTGCCAGACTGCCATACACTGGAAGCTGTCAGGGGGTGCTTAATCCACTTATCCCTGCACCCTCAAGCCTGGCAGACCATCTTACAAGATACATGAGTGCTGAGGATAATTACCAGATGTTCATAGGTTCGTAGGTATTTACTCGGCTAATGACCACAAGGGCCTTTTTAAGCCTAGCCATGCATCTCAAATCTCTGACAAGTTCTGGTACCCTTGATAAGTGTAAGCATGGGCCTGGGAGATAAACCATTTACATGTTACCTGTGTTCATTAGAGACATAGGTGCCAAACCAGGGATGAATTTCCAGTTTCCCATCCTACTGTCCAATTTCCACTTGAATTGGGTTAGGGAAGAACTTTGCTTCACATGGATGGGGAGCCTGTTCCATAGGCGGGGTAGTCTGTGGGATACATAGCTATCTCTCCAGCAGGTCCTATTTATATCACAGGCAAGGTTTAAGTCTTTAGAATGGGTAATTCTGGTGGTGTTTGTTTTGTGGATATGCCGATCCATCAGAGTGGGGTCTGACAGTGACCTGTATGCCAGGCATAGCTCTCCTCTCAAAAGTCTGTAGGTGGCAGTATACAGGGATAGGGCCTTTAGGTGGTCTGCATAGGACATATTACTTATGCCCTGTATTCTTTTAGTGGGGAACCTCTGTGGATGTTCCAGTTGTTGGATATGGCTGGTTAGGTACATACCAAAGGGGGCATTGTACTCAATGATAGGTCTGATAAGTGCCAAATACAGTGGAACAATGACTTCCTTGGACTTAGATGCCATACCTTTGTTTATAAGTTGCGCAACGTAAAATTATTTCCTCCCCACTGTAAACATGTGATGATCAAAGGATAGATTACTACCTGTGTGTGTCTCTAAGTCCCTGACTACTGGGTCAACTCTTAGGGGTGTGTCATCAATATGATAGTTACCACAGAGATGGATGACTTTCCAAAGGATACTAGTATGCATGTGTTAGCATTTAGTTTTAGTGCATGGCTATGACATCAGTTGTTTGTCTGTGTCAGCCTGTCCTGGAGAACATTTGTGTCAGTGTGAGATTCAATGACAGCTCCTAATTTGCAATCATCTGCAAATTTAGTCAGCCAGAGACCACTGACATTGGCCTTGACTTCTTAGAAGTAAATGCCAAAAAGGAGTTTTCAAGGACAGATCCCTGAGGGACTCCACTTGTGACTGGCCTCTTTGTAGAGGTGGACTCCCCAATTCTAACTTCCTGGGCCCTGTCTGTGAGCCAGTTGGCTATCCACCAGGTGAACAATGCTGAAGTGGGGTATTGTGTCAAATGCCTCGGCCAGGTCAAGGTAGACAGTGTGAATGATTTTGCCCTCGTTCATTGCTTTGGTGACCTTTTCAAAGAAGTCTGCCAGTTTGAGTAGGCATGATCTGCCTTTGACAAAACCAAACTGGGTTGGGTCCAGTGTCTGGCAGTTTACTATATCTCTGTTGATCATCTCCATCATAATTCTTTCTATTGCTTTACATATAAGACTAGTAAGACTTATAGCTCTGTAGTTTCCAGAGTCTGTAGAGGGCCCACTTTTGTGCAGAGGGATGACTGTTGCCTTTCTCCATTGAAGAGGCAAGAAGCCTCTTTAGAGGCTACAGTTAAATAGTAATTCCAGAGGCCCTGATAGGTCACGTTTCATGCTATTTAGAAGACATCCTGGGATATTCTCTGGGCCCATTGATGCAGTGTTCTTGGTCTTAGAGAGAGCATTAAGGACCTGCTCCCTAGTGATAGTAGGGGGGAGTTATAGTTGATGATATTTCCTAATATTTCCTGAAGGAAGGTTGAGGGGGAGAGAGAGGTAAAGTTAGAGGTGAATTTATCAGCCAGGAGGTTTGCTATATCTTCTGGCTCAGTATAGGTGGCTGCATTTACAATAAGCTCTGCACACAATTGTGTATTGTCTTTGAAGTTGCGAACATAGCTTAAGAATGCTTTGTGGTTGTCCTTGGTTTGGGAGGCCAAATTTATCTCAAATTTGGCTATGGTAGACTTTATTTGTCCTCTGAGTTGTTTGTTTAGTTTGATGAGAGCTACTCTACTCCCTTTGTTTATCCCTCTCAAATGAAAAGAAGGATTCTCATCATTCCACTCAGCCAGATAGAATCCACGACAGCATAAGTTCCAAAGCTGTTGGAAAAAAACCATCCAGCAGGTCTCTCCAGTTCAATTAGGATCCGGACTCTATTCCAGATTCTTTTTAGTTCCAAAAAAGACAGGGGACCTCAAGCTAGTTTTGGACCTAAGCCACCTCAATCAAGTTTGTGAAGCAGATGAGTTTTGGATGGTCACAGTTCAGTACATTCTGCCTTTTCTGAGGAGGGATGGCTGTGCTCTACAGATCTCCAGGGTGGTTACTACCATATCAAGATAGCAAGGCAATCCAGGAGATTTCTCCATTTACAGCTAGGAACCAGTTGCTTCCAGTTGAAGGCACATTCCTTTGGTCTCAACACAGCCCCCCAGGCTTTTACCAAATGTATGGTAGTGGTGACAGCATATTTTAGGCAGCTAGGGTTCTGGGTGTTCCCATATCTAGATGATTGGCTCCTACCACTCCAACCAGGGATCTCCTGGTCCAACAATGGGACCTCTTCCTCCAACTTGTGCAGAGCTTGGGTATTAAAGTCAATCAAACAAAGAGTCAGTTGACATCAACACAACAGAGTTCATCTGAAACCACGTGAATGCGGTTAGCCAGATAGCCAAACTCCCAGAGACCAGAATTTCACCACTGCATTATGTCACCATTCATGTTCTCCAAAATCCCTCAACACCTGCAAGACTCATTCTGTGGTTATTGGTGCCTAGCCAGATACCATATGAGAGTTCTTCAGTGGAATCTGTCAGTGAAATTGTCCCAATTGTTATATCCTATTCATGTGAAAATTCATCTGGCAAACATTTGCAGATCTCACATCAAGTGGTTGACCTCCTCAGAGGAAGGTAAACCTTTCTCTCCATCTCTCCAATGGCTATAGTAAGCATGGACGCTTCCCTCCTCGTGTGGAGGGTATTTTGAAGGGAAGTTGAGTCATGGTTTGTGGTCACCGACAGAGGCCAGTCTTCACATTAGTGTCTTGGAGATGAAGGGCAGTCCTTGTAGCATTGCAGGCCTTTCAGGACTCCCTCCCTGAGGATGTGATCTCTATCCAGGCAGCCAGTGTGGCAGTAGTCCAGTGTATCAACAAGCATGGAGGATCCCAATCATGTCCACTTTGCCAGGAAGCAATGAGGGTGTGACAGTGGGCAATGTCTTCCAGTCACTTTTTTGTTGCAGCACACATGCCAGGGACTTCCAGTGTTCCAGCGGACAAGATGAACAGGTCCATTCTTCTGCCCCACGAGTGGTCCCTCAGTCAAACAGTGGTGAAACGAATATTCAGACAGTGGGGCCAACCTCGCTGTGATCTTTATAAGTATATCTAAACCACAAATGCAGCAGTTTCTTTGCCCTGATCCCTCCATAGTGTCATTCACCAAGGGAAACTCTAGTCCACAGTTAGCCCCAAGGTCTTATATACTGTTCCTCCCATACCTTTGATGACAAAATGTATTCAGAAAGCAAGGAAGTGCAAGGCCAAGGTAATCCTCATTGCTCCTTTTTGGCCTCTGCAGATTTGGTTTCCCTTCCTCTAGCCTCATCTAGTATATCTGCCGGGATCCCACCCAAATCTTTTGACTCACTCCTCCTGGCAGCCTCACCTGGATCTGAAGGCCTTGCAGCTATCCACTTGGTTCCTCCAATTCTAACAATGGCCAGAGATGCCAGGCTTTCCTGTTCAGTCACCCATATCTTAACAGCTTTACAAAAAACAAATACCAGGAAGGTTTATCTTAGCAAGTGGAAAAGATTTTCTCTGTGGACATCTTCTAAAGGAATAAATCTCTTTTCAGCTCCTCTTCCATCTATTTTGGACTCTTTGTCCAATCTCTTCCAAAAAAGACTCCAGTTTTTCAACAATTAAGGTTCATTTATTTGCCATTTCCAATTTTACCATTGGGCATAATCAAATGCCTATTGCTTCCCTAAAGATTTGAAAAGCTTTTCTAAAGGGGACTTTTCTGTTGTGGTCTCCATTTAAGAGATGTGGTCCTTCCATGGGATATCACAATTATACTACAGGCCTTAACTCAGGCTCCTTTTGAACATGCATCTACAGTGGATTTAAAATACCTTGCTTAAAAGACCATATTTCTTGTGGCTGTTACTTCTGCGAAGAGGATCTCAGAGTTACAAGCTTAATAAGATCATACGAGATTACTAGGCTACTGACCTGGAGGTCATTTTAAGCCTAGCCATTTCAACCCAATGTAATACTACAGAGGTACTAGTCAATACTCAAGATTGCATTTAGGGATGACTGCCCATGTCCAAGAAGGTTGTGGGCGCTATCCCTGGGAGGAATTTATGGTGCCCCATCCACTCATCCAGGTTCCTCTTGAACAGTGTCATAGAGGTGCTCTGTTTCACATGAATTGGTAGCCTATTCCAAAGATGTGGCAATTGCTGGGAGATAAATCTGTCCCTCCATCTTGTACTATTTAAGTCACAGGCCATGTTTAAGTCCCTGGAATGGGTAGCCCTATACCCATTTGATTTATGGATATGCAGTAAGTTTATTAGGTTTGGGTCTTAGGCTGCTCTGTAGGCCAGGCATAAGTCTCCCCTAAGAATTCTATATGATACAGAGTATAGTGACAGGGATTTTAGTCAGTCCGTGCAAGGCACGTGCTGGAGGCCCTTGATCATCTTTGTTACAAACCTCCGAGTTCTCTCTAATTGCTGTAGATGCTTAGTACGGAACTTACTGAATGGGGCATTATACTCAATTATGGGCCGGATAAGTGCAGAGTATAGTGGGGT
Source organism: Protopterus annectens (assembly GCF_019279795.1). Lineage (NCBI taxonomy): Eukaryota > Metazoa > Chordata > Ceratodontiformes > Protopteridae > Protopterus > Protopterus annectens. The sequence continues at coordinate 709,396,782 of NC_056747.1, read as the reverse complement.
TATAACTTCTTTTGCTCTCAAGGTGATGCCTTTACTAATCAAGTGAGCTAAGCGGAAAGCTTCCCTTATAACAGTAGACACATGATGGTCGAAGTTAAGGTCGAGTTCCACCTGTGATCCCATGTCCCTTACCACTTCATGGGTACGTAGGATATTGTTATTGACTTGATAGTGTGAAGGGACATTGTTTGTGCCAAAGGGAATGAATGATGCATTTCTTTGCATTCAGTTTGAGACCGTGACTAATACTCCATTCGTTGGTCTGTGTGAGACCATCCTGGAGTATACTGACATCATTTGGGGATTCAGTGATTGCACCTAGTTTGCAGTCATCTCCATACTTGGTCAGCCACAACCCCTTTAGCTTTGACCTGAACTTCTGAGAAATAAATACCAAACAGTAGGGGGCCCAGCACTGACCCATGTGGCACCCCCCTGGTAACAGGTTTGCTAGTTAATGTGGAGTCACCCACTTTGAAAGTGTGTGTCTGGTTTGTGAGCCAGTTGGCAAACCATCTTACAAAAAAGGGGTTTACAATTTGCTAAGTTCATTAGTAATGCCTGAATGTAGAACTGTGTCAAAAGCCTTTGCCAAGTCAAGGTATGCTGTGTGCTGTGCACAGATCTGCCCTCATCAATGGCCTTGGTCACACTTTCAAAGAAATCCACCGGATTTAACAGGCAGGATCTGCCCTTCACAAAGCTGAATTGGGTAGGATTCAGGGTTTGGAGGTCACATGTCTTTATTTATGAGGTCCATAATGATACATTCCATGGACGTATAGATGAGGCTGGTCAGGCTTACGGGTCTGTGATTCCCTGGGTCTGCTGCTAGGCCACATTTGTGGAGGGGAATAACTGTAGCTGCTCTCCATTCCGCAGGAACAAAGCATCTGGTTAGGCTATGATTGAAAATGGTACTTAGTGGTAATGCTAGTTCATGTTTTAGTCTGTTTATAAGACAACCTGGGATGCCATCTGGTCCCATAGAGGCTGTGTTATTTGCCTTGGACAGGGCTTTGAAGACCTGCTCTTCAGATATGTAAGGTGGGGAGGGGTTGAATTTTCACCAAACCTATCCGCTAGTAGATTCTTTATTTTTGTGGTGTCAGTGTGTGTGATACAGTTGGCCACCAGTTCTGCATATGCTTGGGTCCTACCATTTAGGTCATGTACCTAGCTGTAAACGGCCTTATGGTTATCCTTGGTAGTAGTTGCTAGGTTTCTTTCAAAGGAGCTCTTGGAGGACTTGACAAGTTGTCTTATTTGCCAATTAAGGCTGAGGAGGGTGCTTTTCCATTGTTGGGTCATTTTGCATTTATTGTAGAGTTTGTTGATGCTGGAAGTCCACCATGGCAGCTTGATTTTATTTGGGGCTCTGGCTTTGATTCTATCTGGTACAGCCAAGTTTCTACACTTATGCAAGTGATTGTACATGGCTTTAGTGTAAGCATCGGCGTAGGTACCACTTTCAGCTTGGAATGCATTTAAATCTTCACCTATAAAGGTATAGTTTGCCTTGGTGAAGATTTTTAGTCTGAGTTCACCCTTTGTGGGTTCTGGTGTTAGTGTCAGTTTGAAGGTGACTAATTTGTGGTGATTTTTAACTAACGAGGGTCCAGCAGTTGTAGCAGTGCACCTGTTTGTCATGTTGGTGTGGACATCTAGAATGTTTGTTCCTCTTGTCGAGGTATGGAGAATTTGCTCCAGGGCATTTGAATTCACAAAGTCAAGAAATTTTTGTGCTTGTGAGTTTGGGCTAAAGTAGTTTTCCCAGTTGATGGTGGGATAATTGAAATCCCCCATAACCAGTGATCTGATGTCAATCTTCACATCATCCTTGACTGTGGGCTCGCTTACGAGCCTTGTAACTGACTCGGCCATTTATTTCAGCTCGCGCCTTCCAAAACTCTTGAGCTAGGCTCTACCCATGATGCTTCTCTGTAAATTACCTCAGATCTCATTTTCTGCTTCATTATGACAGACGGGTCCAACCTATCTCTCGAGCTTTGGCTGTATTTACTGTAAGTTTTTCTATATTTCTGTCATTTCTTCTAGATAGTTTTCCGTAGTCTTTCTTCACTCTTTCCACCCATTCCTTTATCTAAATTGTTTAGTGCATATTTAAGTCTCTTTCCTGTTTCTTCCTTTCTACCGTTAAGTAGTCCTTTTCGTACCATTTTTGGTACTTTCTCTCCTTTACTTACTTTTACGGTATTTTTTATTACCATTGCTGGTAATTTTCTCCCCTTTTCCTTCCTTTCTATCTTTAAAAAAAAAAAAAAAAAAAGTAAGGGAGCTCCTTTTTCAGTTATCCCTCTCCTTTCCTCTGTTTCTGTGTGTATTACTTGTGTGCTTGGCCTTCTTCTCTAGCTTTGCTGACAAGACTTCTAAGGGCACCTCTGGCTTCAAGAGGTGCCAGAAGTGTGAAAGAAAAACGTCTAATTCTGATGGGCATGTATTTTGCATTTATTGCCTTGGCACAGTCCACCTCCAGGAGGACCACACAATTTGTCATGGATTCAGGACCTTGAATGAGCGGAGAAACAAATTAAACTTAGAAGGACTTTTGAAAGATGAATTTGAAGAGGCCATATCTGCTCAGAGGACAGAAGCCAGTTCGTTATCCTCTTCCAAGCCAAATGTAAAGAATCTCCACGGCAATACCCAAATTTGCTCTGAGCTACTGCACAATGGTACCTCATATACTGAGCCAACAGATATTGCCAATATACTGGCCAACAGATTCAGTGCCAACTTTACCCCCCCCCCCAAAGGACCAATCACAATACCAGTAGATTGCCAGGTATCCAGTATTACTGCTTCACAGGTTAAAACAGCACTGTCCATGGCCAAGAATACAGCTTCTATGGGACCTGACAATATCTCTGGCTGTGTTCTACATGAACTACAGAGTGAACTGGCATCTCACTTGTGTGCCCTGTTCAATCACAGCTTCACCTCAGGCTTTGTCCCTACCGAATGGTGCACTGTATTCATAAAGGAGGAGTGACTACAGACCCTGAGAACTATCGCCCCATTAGCCTGACAAGTCTGATATGCAAAGCTATGGAACACATCATCATGGACCTAATAAATAAGGATATAGGGAATCTCCAAACTCTGGATCCCACACAGTTTGGTTTTCTGAAGGGTAGATCATGCCTGCTCAACTTGGTCGACTTCTTTGAGTCAGTCACCATAGCTGTGGATGAAGGAAAGGTGGTTCATACAGCCTACCTTGATCTGGTCAAGGCCTTTGATACCATTCCCCACTCAGGAATCATAGAAAAAGTCACGAAGCTACGCATCAACCCCTATATCACTGGGTGGGTTGCAAACTGGCCCACAGGTAGAACCCGCAGTGTGAAAGTAGCTGACTCCAAGTCAGACTGCCGACCAGTCACGAGTGGAGTCCCACAGGGATCGGTCCTGGGTCCTCTCCTTTTTGGTATCTACTTCTCAGAAGAAGGCTTTCGACACAATACCCCACTCAGGTATCATTGAAAAACTCATCAGCTTAAATGTAAACCCATACGTCACAAGATGGGTTGCAAACTGGCTAAGTGACAGAACCCACAGGGTCAGAGTTGCTGGCGCCATGTCAGACTCAAAGCCTGTCACACGTGGTGTCCCACAGGGCTCAGTCCTGGGCCCTCTCCTGTTCGGCATCTACTTTTCAGAAGTACAAGCAAACACAGGAGGATTATGGCTGACAAAATTTGCAGATGACTGCAAACTGGGCGCCATAGTTGAGAACACATCTGACACAGATATCCTTCAGAAGGGTCTTATAGAAACGGATAACTGGTGCCAGAGCCATGGCCTAAAGTTAAACGCCAAAAAATGCATAGTCATACCCTTCGGGAAAAACAAGGTTACCCCTAGCTACCATATAGGTGGCAACCCACTAAGCACAGAAGAGGTTATCAGGGATCTGAGGACCCAGGTTGACAGTAACCTTTCATCTGACACTCACGTTGCCAAAGTAGTTAGGAAGACCTTCTACATTGCCCACCTGATCATGAAGGGATTCACATCTAGATCAAGGGAAGTCATCGTCCCCCTGTACTCATCACTCATCAGACCAATGATTGAGTACAATGCCCCATTCGGAATGTATCTGACACGACACCTGCAGCAACTGGAAAGGCCCCAAAAGTTCCTCACCAAAAGGATAAAGGGTCTCAAAAATATGTCCTATGCTGCCCGACTGAAGGAACTTCAGCTCTATTCAGTCGCTTACCGTCTGCTCAGAGGTGACCTGTGCCTAACATACAAGGCCATGTCCAACCCAGAATTGATGAACATGCTTCACCTCAAAAAATCTAGATCCCTCAGAACTACAAGGGCGGGAGACTTAAACCTTGACACGGTTATTAATAGGACGTGCTGGAGGGACAGATTCATCACCCAGAGACTCCCTATGCTGTGGAACAAAATCCCGGTACATGTGAGGCAGAGCACCTCGCTGGCTTTGTTCAAGAGAAATCTTGACCAATGGATGGGAGATCGCAGATATACCCCAGGGATTATCTCAGTGTCACTGCTTGACAGAGGCACAGCAAAATAATGGGCATAGTATCCTCCAAACTAAAGGGGTGGCAAAAGCCACAAAACTCTGGGCTAGGCTTATAAATGCCCTTGGGCAGATAGCCTAGTATGAACCTATGAGTGCCCAGGGATGTACAGGCAGAAAGGGCTATACTTGTCACTCATAAAAGACAGATTATCTCTGAATTAAACCACTTTATGCATATCAGGTGTGCAAGTTAAAATACCCAATCTGTCTTGAATTTGAAGATGATAGCTAAGAAATGTTTAAGGGCCAGTTAAGGATTAAAACAATTGAAAAAAAAAAAAAGCAAAATCCCATCTCGCTGAGACAGGCTGTTACCAAAAAAAAAGTCTGTCTAAAGATGTCTGAGACTAAAAAACAAGATGACACTTTTACGGTAGGTAGGAGAGGCTGATTTACATTTTTCCAAATACAGCAGACAGGTGAGCATGAACATGCATTGAGATGAATATCAGTAGAAGAGATGATTGAAAAGCAGGAGATAATATCCAGTCAATAAGAATTTTGATAATCCTTCATGTTGTTAGAAGCTATGTGATGTGAAATTCTTTACCTAGAAGCTTGTATAATGTTTCCCTTAAAAATGTGATATGCATTGTATTTTAATACATTGAGGTACAACTGATGTTAGTCGTATTTTCCTGTGAAGTGGTATGGCTTAATTTATAACTATAACTTAATATACTGGATCTGAGGATGATGTCAACTATAAAATACAAACTACAAGCCCGAATACATTTAATGGGAACTATATCTTCTTGCTGATCTTTCATTTTTACATTATTGATACTTTTTAGTAATTCATCTGTCTCAGCATGCATTTACTTTGTTTTTTTTCTCCAGATGATTTATTCAGCAAACTTCGGAGAGAAGAGCACAAGACTTAGTTACAAGCTAAAATCTATCATAAAGGATAATGAGTTGATTGGCAGCATTGCTAAACTGGATACATACCAGCAGATGTGCTATAAGCTGTTCTGAAGCTGAACAACATCTAGTGGTGTGATGATATACTAGAATACTAAATAGATATATATAGGCACCTGAAATGGTCTGAAGTAAGAGAAAATATAGTCTCAAACTGTATCACTTCAGCAAGCTATTTTATTCATTCATTTTCATGGTAGAGTTTGTAACACATTAATAGCCTGTCAAATAAAGTGTGAACAAAATCATTTTACCTGTTTCTAGTTTGCATCACAATATGGGTCACCATAATAATGAACAGATGGCATAAAAATGGCTGCAGACAAAGCTGTTGCCTTTTGACAAGCATGGAGCGGGTAGTTTACTAACAATACGGTGAAGAAACAGTGAGAAATCACAGTATACTTGTTTTTTTTTTTTTTTACAAATGTCAGGTTTTAGTTTTATATGTGATGCTGTCCTGTTCATTCTTCCACACTGACGGGTTACAGTTCCAATCCTCAGATCAGACTAAGCTGCATCTTCCAGACTTCATATCCTAATCTCAAGCTCCTTCCTCTTCCCATAATGCAACACATGACCTCCAACTCCTCAGATCTCGTTTGCCACCTAAGAAGCAAGACGGAAGATTCCTTGTACTTGATCTTTCAGGTAGATTTGTTGGCTGCTTACTAATCTCGCCCTATTGAAGCCTACATTCTTGGGGCATGCCTTTACTTGTGTATTTCCTTCCTTTAAAAAATGTGTGAGCCTTTACGTCTTGTAAATACTTTGGTCCATTCGAGTCAGTCATTGAGGAGATTACGTGACTGACTGTGTTCGGGATCATCAGTTGGTTTAACCTGTATCTATTACTTTTGTGAAAATGTCATGCCATGACTATGTGTTGGTAGTTACTTTTAGCGGTGGAGCCTACCAACCTCCACAATTGCTTGATCCAGTACTGTCTGCCTGCAAAGGCATTATTCTTAATGGCTATTAAAGTTTGATGTTGTAAATGTCTGCATTTCATGCCACACAGATTGAAAGAGTGAAGAGGTGCATTCTTGGTGGGCTTGCATCTCTACCTCTTAGAACATAGAATCTCAGGGACTTTAGATATTGCTCTTACAAACTAAGAAATTTGCTAGAATATCATTCTTATAGGTACTGCCCATCCTCTTCAATTAGCTGCATCATTCGCAGAACTAAATTGGTCAGCGGTATTCTATATAGATGGCCATTAGGGCCCATTCCTTAGAACCATGGATTGAAATATATAATTTCTGTCTTATCTCTACTCCCTTTCCTACTTAACAAGCAGGGGCTCTTCAGAGGTCATAAAGCTTGTTGGCTTCTCAGAGTCAATTCCACTTGGTTTTCTACATATTCTGCACTCTGGTGACTCCATAGGAGGCTAGATGTTGGAGTTTGGGCCCCAGAAGTAGAAGTGCTATGCAGTACCAGGACTCCAGACAAACTTCTCTCTCGCACACCATGTAAGAGCTTCCAAAGCACTATGCAACTGCATATATATATATATATATATATATATATATATATATATATATATATAGAGAGAGAGACAATCGAGGAATTTTTTTAGCGGCTCCTGGATCTAAACAATCTGTGTAGGGAAATCAAGTTCAGGATCATCACATTTCAACTCATTCTGCCTCTCCGATTATTTGGTGTATCCTTCTTTTTCCTGACTCATTGATATTACATTACATTAAACAGGTGCTCCAGAAAACATCTACTCCCTCGGCTGAGAGCCAGTCACTACCAGTTCAGAGCTCTGCCCTTCAGACTTAATTCATCCCCCAGGGTGTTTTTCCAGATGCGTGGTAATAGTGGCTGCTCACCTTAGGCTTCAAGAATTTCAAGTGTTTCCATTCTGAACAGCTGCCCCCATACTGCTCCAACCAGGTATCACCTATTACAAGCCGGAGGTTACCTATTTCAAATCTCCAGAACCCTGGGCATTAATATAGACCTGACAAGCCAAATCTATCTCCGGTATAGAATTCAGAAGCTTGGAATTCATAGCCTCTCTTTTGTGTAGCTTAAACCGGATAGCCTCTGTGACTCTTCGCCATATGACACTCCTAAGAAATTATGAGTGGGACTCGCTATAACTTCCGTCCCCCTACAGCAAAATTAATTCCACAAGTTTCTGATGTTATTCCTTTTCAATCCTCTATCCATTCCTATAACGTCTATTTACAGACATCAGCTTTGGTAAATCCAGTCAGATGATCTGTTCCTTGTACACCCCCCCCCCCCGCAACAGACGCTGCCTTCCATAGACACAGTGACCATGGGCACTTCCCATCTGCAGTGGGGAGGGGAGGCATTTCAGGGAAAGATGGTCCAAGACTTAGCCAGGCAGCATCTGATACAAGTCAGGAATTACCTGTTGTTCTTTCATACCCCCAGATCCCTGCGCATCATCATAAAGCTGGCGAATTTGAATATATTCCCATTACAGAATCCCTAAATCATCAGCTCTTTCTGGATACCATGGACCCATATAGTATCTTTGCCTCTTCATCACTTCACATCATTAAGAAATCTGGTAAGGAAATTATTATGTTTTACATCTCCTCCAGCAATACTGACCTTACATACTCTTAGCCCCATATCAACTGCCATATTGCTAGTCCCCCCCTAGCAAGGGTTCTTACACAGATCCTTCAATGGGTTTTTGGCACGTCACTGGTCCGTTCCTTTCAGTCTCAGCCTGCTACTATAAAAGCCACTCAGATTAGCAAATGTCATATCTGCTGGTGGACCCAGCTGGACTACCCCTTTTTTAGTCTAGCCGTTTTTCCTTCTTCTCCTTGGCCACAATGACCACGGATGCCTCCCACAGGGGTGGGAGAGCATTTCAAGGGAAAGTGAAATCAGGTGGTTTGGTCTTTCCCGGAAGCCAAGTGACATTTCCATGTCCTAGGGATGGGAACAATCCCTTTCCCTTGTTTTCAATGTCACACACTTTCAGGCCACTCTTCCCCTAGGGATTAATTTTGGTGCATAATGACAATAGCGCCATAGTCTGGCATACCGACTAGCCAGGGAAATCTGTTCTTACCCCCTGTACGGGGAGGCCATGAATGTCTAGGAGCAGGCAATATCGTCAGACCTTTTCCAATTGCATCACGTTTGCCGGCGTTATCCAGCACTCTAACATACAGACTCAGCCAGTCCACTTACATCTGGTTACTCTACCAAGCTGTCTGAATCTGTTTTCATCCATTGGGGTCAACTTTGCTGTGACCTTTCGTTTTTTCTATTAAACAACAAGTGCAGTAGTTACTCCTTCTCATCTAAAATATATTCAGTAGATTCTGGGGCTCATTTGGGGTTTCCCATCTGGGATCTAGTATCCAAACCTTTATGCTGTCTAGTTACCGCACTACTCTCTGATTCAGTGATAGTATGACTATCCACCTTTGTTTCCCCTGTTCATGATATTATGCTAGCCTTCCACAAGACTCCTGTTAGAAGGCATATGGGAGTAAATGTGGAAGTGTCTCCAGCAGAGGCTTCAAAGAGATCTTTGGCAACTTTTTACAGCATTCGTTGCTGTTCCTTCTTTATCTCCACTCCCTTTAGGAAGGGGCAAATTTCTTTTCCTTTCTAAAATAAATTGCGATTACCTGCTTTACCTAATTATTTGTCTGGTTATGTATCACTTCTGTTGTCCATTCAAGGTTATGCAATCCTTTATGAAAGGAATTTTTCTGCTCTGATCCCCTATAAATACCCTAATCCTCCTTGATATCTCAGAGTTAATCTGTAGGGGTTAACCCAGAAACTAATTAAGCTAGCCTTGTCTTACATTATTTGTCTTAAGATCGGGTGTCTTCTGTACCAATTCTTCCTTTATGCTGAGAGTAGCCACAGTATCCGACATTGTTCTGTCCACACAATTATCGATCTTGTGTGCTCAGATTTTTATATATATATATATATATATCTATATCTATATATATATATATATATATATATATATATATATATATATATATATATATATATTCTTCCGGCAGTTGGTATATCTTTTCCTAGGCCCTCCTAGAGCCATTTTGCTAGCTCTATGGATACATTATATGATTTTCCTCCAAAACTTCTGTTGCTGTCTGTGCTGCAGTCACTTGATCTAAGACTCGCCACTTGTGATCCCTTTTGCAAGTGCACATTGTCTCCAGGAGTAAACTTCCTTCGTCTGACAGTGCTCTGGCATATCCTTCCTTGAGGGCCTCCCAAGAACGGTGCAGCTGGGGACCCTTCCCATCAGTGAGGAAGAATGAAGAGGACAACATCATATTTTAGGAGTTATGTACTTACCATACTTTGGTATTTGTGTTGTCCTTCATTCTTCCTCACCTTCCCTCTCAGTCATCCCCTGACCTCTTATTTTTAGAAGGATTTCAGACAATTTTGATTTGAAGCTCTTTATTTAAGGTTTGATCACTTCTATTTTTGTATCTTATTCTACTATTACATTTGTTTTGTTTTAAGTTCTCTGTTCTGTTGGAGTTTTGAGAGTCCCCCCTCCCACCCAACCAGTCCTTATTGTGTTCTTAAATTTGGTGGCTTCTGAGTTGCCTGCCCCTACTATAAATCTAATTTTGGACACTCCTCCCAGTCCCATCTCAACAACTTATTCTACTGAGTAGAGATATCATTTGGGAAGGCCCACCCGTTAGTTTCTCAACCTTGAATTATCATGTTTCATCCCTTCCCACTTAACCTAAAAAATGCACTTTATTCATTTGCTTTTACTGTATTTGTGTTTTGTCCTAATTTATTACTTTATTTTGCTTTTGTTGCCTGTTCTTAAAAGTACTCAATTGCATTTATTCTGCTGCATTTATTACTGCTTGTTAGTAGCCTGATTACATTGTGTTATTCTAAGCCTTTTGTTTTAAGCAGTTTGGCTTCAGACCAGTTGTTTTACATTAAGAAGATTTATGGTCTTCACTCTTGTGGCAGGAGAGGTAGCTTACATCCTTCTAAGTTGGGAATAGCTGGTTGAAGGCTTAGTGTCTATTATTCTAAAAGTGTCTTAGTTCTGGTTTAAGCACTTGGGCTTCAGGCCAGTTATTTTACATTAAGAAGGTTTGTTGCCTGCACTCTTGTGGGAGAAGATGGTAGATTATGTCCTTCTGAGCTGGGAATTGCTGGTTGAAGTTTATTGTGCCTGCTTATATGAACTGTTTCCTTCTGAAATTGATGCACCTTTTTGCTGCAGCACAGACTAGATTCAGACCTGCTAAATGTAGCTCTGTTTGTATAACTTGAGTACTAATCCAGGCCATCTTTTTTTGGAGAGGGCTCCCCTGCACCCTAGTGGCAGGAGTGTGCAGGTAGAAGTTGCCTGATTGAAGACTGTTGGAACAGGGCTCAGTTTTGAGCTTTTTTAATTGGTTAATTTGTTTAAATCAATTTGCTGTTGTTTGCTACTGTTATAAGTGTGTGTCTGGTCTCCTGTTTAAACTGACCTAAACAGAGTTCAGATATTTTTAGCATAGTCTGGTTACAGGTTTTGCTGTATCCAGATCTTTTTGTGTGATTTCTGTGTTTCCTGCTATGTCATCTTGTGTTGGCCAGGCCTGCCTATACTTAGGAGTAAGTGAACTGGTTGGAACTGGTCTGGCATATGGTGTTGAGCTAAGACCTCATGGACAAGGGTTGATTGGTCAATGCCAGTGTTTCTATTTTACTTTCGTTTTCGTGGTATTTAAACCTAGCATTTATGTGCGTTTGTGCTTGTATGCCCATTGCACACTGCCGCTGTGCTATTTTAACCTTTTGCAAGGTATCTCAGTTGTATTTTTTCCCTTACCAGCACACCTGTTAAGTGAGGCCATCACCTGCAGCTACTGTATTGATTTTATCCAGCCCTACTCACAACTACAGGTACTCTCCTCAGATAGTACTCACTCTACTATCCCTGACCTCTCTTCCACAGATTCTGATAACCATGGACGAACAATTTCCTATGATTTCTCCTGCTAGTCTGGTTGATATAGGCATCCTGAGACAGTGCAGCAACTCCTTATGTACACAGACAACCCTCTACTACTACCACCTAGGAACACAGTACGTGAGGCATCCAATTACATTAAGAACCTAAAATCCTTGCTGTCTCAGTCACAAGCTAGTACGCCTGGCACTGAGAAGGTTGTCTGCACAAACACTACGAACACCACACCTCTAACACCTCCCACATCTGTACAACACACTCCTACATATGCAGGGGTTCTCAACAAAAACATACCTACACAAAAGAGACCTCTGAAGCAAAAACACACATGCACATCACAACCCACAGTAACAAGCATCACACATAGTACACACATCTGTTTCTTACAGCCTCTAAGGCCCAGCCACAAACCCAATATACTAGTCATAGGAGATTCTATCATGAGACACACAGATGTGTCCCTCACCAGGCTAGACAAGGAGAAAGTCACGGTAAGTTGCTTGTCAGGTGCTAGAAGTTGCCATAGCACGCACTCACTCAGGTCTCTTAACAACAGGTACTGTTATGACTCTGTCATAGCCAGTGTTGGTGTGAATGACTTGATACGTACCTCTCTGGACTATATGAAGAGAGACATGACTGAGCTCACGGAATCGGAATATGTATCCCAGGCAGGTATGTCCCTAGCCTTAAGCAGCATCCTGCCATCACCCAGAAAGATGCCTCAATACAAACAGAAAATGATTGACTTTAACAATTGGCTTAATTTCGGGTGTAATTCCAAGGGGATCCAGTACCTGACAGCCTGGGAGGACATGACTGACAGGCCACAATGTTTTGCCAGAGATGGCCTTCATCTGTCTCCCCTGGGCTTCAGGCTTCTGGCAAAGGCTATTGCATCGCTCATAGTGCCTTTTTTAGGCAAAGTCATGAGCACAAAATTACCAACATGAATTCTTCTAAACTAAATTTAAAGGTCATGCTGCTAAATGCAAGGAGTCTTAGCATTTCTTGCCCTGGAGGATGCTGACATTTGTGCAGTCACTGAAACCTGGTTCAAAGCTGTTGAGAGCACCCTACCCTTACCAGGTTACCCATCCTACCATACTTTCAGACCCCAAATGGAGGGCAACAAAGCCAAAGGAGGTGGAGTTTCAATATTTATTAAAGACATACGTCCAGGCTGTTCAAATGGTATAACGCACAGGAGACACTCCAAGTGTAGTTAACTGCTGACAAAACAGCTATTCAAATCATAGCTAGCTGCAGACACCCAACCATGACTCAGGATGCCCACTCCACCTATCTGGACTTACTTGAATCCATCAAGATTCAACCCTCTACCCTAATCTGGGTGATTTTAACTACTCATCCATGAAGTGGAAGATCTATTCTAGCCCAAACATGAATGCCTAGAGATTCCTTGACTTCTCCAATGCCAATGCATTGGATCAGCTGGTCGACACCCCTACAAGAGGTGAAAATATCCTGGATCCTGGTCCTAACCAACATGAGTAGCCACTGTAGCACCCCTGCAGTGTCATCCTCCTTGGTAAGATCCAACCATAAAGCGATCACTTTTGAAGTCACCATCCCCACTGACCCCCCCCCCCCTCTTGTCAGGGTCAAACGAAAAAACTTTAACAAAGCTGACTACAATCTACTCAGAGCAGGTATTAGCAGCTTCACAGCCACTGTTCTTTCAGCTGGAACTAGCACCAATGTCCAAGCCTACACCAAAAAACTATATGACCACCTACATAGCTGTACAGACTCAGCAATGCCTGACAGGACCAGATCATCTTCCTCAAGGAAGAATAAACCTGTCTGGTGGACAGCAGCAATAAACAAACTCTATAATAAAAGGGAAAAAAAAAATTCTGTCCAGGACCAAGGAGGAGGAGGTGCTAAGTTGGAAGCAATCTCTCCTTTGTCTGAACATGCAAATAAGGTCACTGGTGAAATCCTCTAAGGCTAACTTCGAGTTCAAATTGGCCACATTCACTAAGGACAATCACAAGGCCTTCTTCGCATATGTCCGCAGTCTCAAAGGTAACACCCAAATCTGCTCTGAACTGGTGGCCAATAACACCACATACACAAACGCCATAGATATAGCCAACCTGCTGGCAGACAGGTTCAGTGAAACCACCCCCCGTCCCCCATCAGTAAACCAGGACATCCTCAGCATCTGCCCCCTCCCCTCATCACCAGGGAGCAGTTCCCTAATGCCCTGTTAAAGGCAAAAAAGCAGTCTCCATGGGACCCAATAACATCCCTGCCTGTATCCTAAATGAACTCAGGCATGAGCTCTCCGATCCATTAGACACCCTATTCAACTAAAGCCTGAGCACCGGCTTCATCCTAGCTGAATGGAGGAGAGCCACTGTCATCCTTCTACACAAAGGTGGAGCTTCCACTGACCCAGGCAGTTATAGGCCCATCAGCCTAACTAGCCTGATCTGCAAGGCCATGGAACGCATTACCATGGACCTTATAAACAAGGACATTGGCACCCTCCAAACACTTGACCCCACACAGTTTGGTTTTGTCACAGGGAGACCATGCCTGATAAACTTGGTTGACCTCTTCGAAACAGTAACCAAAGCCATGGACGAGGGGAAGACGGTGCACACCACCTACCTACCCAAGCCTTTGACACTATTCCCCAGTTAGGCATAACAGGTAAACTCTCCCAGGTAGGCATCAACCTGTATGTTAACCAGATGAGTAGCTAACTGGCTCACTGATAGAACCCACTCAGTCAAAGTAGGAGAAACCACCTCTAGTAGTAGACCCATAACAAGTGGTGTACCCCAAGGATCGGCCTTGGGGCCTCTACTGTTTGGGATGTACTTTTCTGAGGTGCAAGCCAAAACCAGTGGTCTATGGCTGACCAGAACTGCAGATGACTGTAAGCTGGGCACAGTCTTAAATTCCCCTAGTGATGTGAACATCCTCCAAGAGGGCCTTACCCAAACTAATGACTGGTGCCAAAAGCATGGCCTCAAACTGAATGCCAAGAAATGCATCATTGTCCCTTTTGGGAAAAATGGCATCTCCACTAATTATCACGTTAATAACAATGTACTGAGCACGCAATCAGCTGTCAGGGACTTGGGCATCCAGGTTGATTGCAACCTGACTTTTGACCACCACATTGGCTCCATTGTACGGACGATTTTCTACATGGCCCACCTCTTAAATAAGGTTATTTCATCCAAGAACAAGGAGGTCATAACATCCTTGTACTCCTCCCTTATCAGACCCATCGAGTACAATGCCCCTTCGGCATGTATCTTGCCAAGCACATGCAGCAGTTGAAGAGACCACAGAGGTTCCTGAACAGGAAGATCCAGGGTCTCAAACATCTATTCTATACAGACAGGCTAAAAGCCTGGTCCCACTATTCAGTCTCATACAGACTGCTCAGAGGTAACCTGTGTCTGGCATACAAGACCATTTCAGACCCAGCCTTGATGGAGTTGCTGCATATCCGTAAGACAAACTTCACTCAAGCAACCAGCACACAAAGCCTTAACCTGGTTTATGACATTAATAAAACTTGTTGGCGGAATAGATTTGAAGAACCTGTATGACTGGATGGGAAGCAGAAAGTACCACAACAAACACCAAATAAAACAAGAAATGACAGAACTTTAGTGCTCCACACAGTTTAATAACGCTTTTGTCTAAAAGACTGCTTCAGAAAATAAGTCACTTAACACATCTATTTAAATAAAAACAAGTAAAAAATCACATTTCAAATTTAATTAACACATAAAAATTACAAAAATCAAATTTACATTCAAAACTCGCATAAACTTTATCTGTATAAACTAAAACTATATAAATCTACTTAATTTTCAGTCTCCTAATTTTTAAAAAAACACTTAATCTTTACTGATTCATTTACACCTGGGAATTTGTCAGCATTTAACTTAATCTGCCACTTAGTTTCTAAACCTTCTAAACGACTTGTATACTCCCAGCCCTTAGATCTTGAGGCAAAAAAAAAATCTATAACAAAACATAAACTTTTAATATTTATTACAGATGAGAGTATGTTTATATAAAGCATTGTTATGATCTTTACTTTTAATAGCATAAAGATGTTCCTTAACCCCTTTTTCTAAGGAGTGTGCCAGGTCAGGTAATCACTCTTAACATCCACATCCCACCCCCACCCCCCCAGTTATGAAACCTCCATAAAAAACTTCTCCATGGCCAACTTCATGCTACTCAAGTCAGAAGTTACAAACTTCATGACACCCATGTAGACAGGAACTGAAAGTTCGACTGCTGAGTCCTACACTAAGGCACTGTACGAGCACATCCACTCATGCATGAATCATGCCATCCCAAATAGATCTAAGATGCTCTCCTCCATAAAATGGAAGCCAATCTGGTGGTCCCCTGCCATAAACAAACTTTACAACAAAAGGAAATAACTGTTGCAGAAAAGAGAAAAATCCCAGTATGCAAAAAACTCCCTTACCAGCCTCAGTAAGAAGCTGAGATCCCTCATAAAATCCTCCAAAGTTAGTTACGAAAATAAAATTGCCAAAGATTCCAAAGACAGCCACAAGGCATTCTATAACTATGTCAAGAATCTAAATGGCAATGCTCAGATCTGCTCTGAGCTACAACAGAATAGCATTAAATATACTGATCCCAAGGATATTGCCAATATCCTGGCAGATCGATTCAGTGCCAACTTCACCCCCCTCTCACCCCCCAAATGGCCCATCTCAATACTGGAAGATTGCCAAATTCTGGTAATAACGGCCACAAAGGTAAAAAACGCACTCTCCAAAGCTAAGAATACAGTATCCATGGAAACAGATGACATCCCAGGCTGTGTACTACATGAACTACAAAATGAACTGGCACCTCACCTAAGTGTCATGTTTAATCATACCCTCACCTCAGGCTTCGTGCCCACTGAGTGGCGCACAGCTACAGTTATCCCACTCCACTAGGGGGGATCCACCTTGGATCCCGGGAACTACCGCCCCATCAGTCTGACGAGCTTGATCTGCAAGGCCATGGAATGTATTGTCATGGAACTTATAAACAAAGACATTGGCAACTGTAAAACACTGGACCCCACCCAGTTTGGGTTCGTGAAGGGCCGATCTTGTCTCCTGAACCTTATTGACTTCTTCGAATCAGTCTCCAGAGCTGTAGACGAGGGTAAGGCAGTCCACACAGCCTATCTGGACCTCGCCAAGGCCTTTGACACCCCACTTTGAAGTCATAGATAAACTTACTAAGCTGGGCATTAATCCCTACGTCACTCGATGGGTTGCCAACTGGCTTACTGACAGAACCCACACTGTAAAAGTAGCCGACTCCAAATCCAGCTCCAGACAAGTGACAAGTGGAGTACCTCAAGGTTCAGTCCTGGGACCTCTCTTGTTTGGCATCTACTTTTCTGAAGTACAGGCCAACACTAAGGGACTCTGGCTAACAAAGTTCGCAGATGACTGCAAACTGGGAGCCATTATTGAATCCCCAGATTATGTGGATATTCTACAAAAGGGCCTTACAGAAACAGATGCTTGGTGCCAGAGCCATGGGCTCAAGCTCAATGCCAAGAAATGTATAGTTATCCCCTTTGAGAAAAAACATGTACCTGTGAATTATCACATAGGTGGCAGTACACTAAACACCGAAAGTGTGATAAGAGACTTAGGAACACAGGTGGACAGTGGTCTCACCTTCAATAACCACATCGCCACAACAGTCAGGAAATCCTTCTATGTGGCACACCTCATCACTAAGGGCTTTTCATCCAGAAAAAAGGAGGTAATTGTCCCACTGTACTCATCCCTCATTAGACCCATTATAGAATACAATGCCCCATTTGGTATGTACCTCTCAAAACATCTACATCAACTGGAAAGGCCGCAGAGATACCTCACTAAAAGAATTGCAGGCCTAAAGCAGATGCCCTATGCTGACCGCCTTAAACAAACTCCAGCTATACTCAGTCGCATATCGTCTACTCTGAGGCAATCTCTGCTTAACATATAAGGCCATGTCAAACCCAGAGCTGTTGGGCATGCTACACTTAAAGAAATCCCAATCCCTCAGAGCCACATGCTCCAGGGATCTAAATCTTGGCATCACAATAAACAAAACATGCTGGAGGGATAGGTTCCTGACCCAGAGACTCCCCAGACTCTGGAATAGACTGCCCATACATGTCAAGCAGAGCGCCTCTTTAGCCCTCTTCGAAAAGAACCTTGATGATTGGATGGGAGAATGGAAATTCACCCCCGGGGATCACGTCAGTCGCCCTGTTAGACAGGGGTCCAGGGAAGTAAACAGTGAGGGAAGAAATAGCCAGGGAATTGTTATGGCTAGGCTTGTATAGGCCCTAGGGCCCTTAGCCTAGTACCAACCTATGAACCTATGAACATACCGATATAAAAGGCAGGACATCCTAAACATAAACCTATGGATACAATACCAGAAGTACATCTATGTTTCAAATAAATAGTGTAATTACAAAATTCTAAAAACATATAAGAACTTTCTAAACTGAACCTACAAATATTTCACATCCCACAAGTGAACATCCCTTTCTGTTTATACTAGTCCCCTACACGTGTTTCATTCTTCTCTAATAACCTTTTAAAATTTATATTCCGCTGGTGTACAAACTTTAGGTTCTTCTCCTACAACTTTATAAACATCAGGATTAACCTGTAAAATTTACCAATTTCTTCTTATAATTTCCTTATTGGAACTACTATCACAGGACATATCCAATAAAAACATTGGACTACTGTTAGAAAAATTAGTCTTCTTATTATTTATATCACTATAAACACTTTCTTTTTGTGCTAAAATGGGCTTAAAAACAGTTTTTCTTTTTTCTAATTACATTATTTGCAGAACATATCAAATCAGCTTCTCTGTAACATCTTTCCTTAAACATATAAATAATATTGACCATCTCTTTATAAAATTCATCATCCCTGGATATTAATCTAGAAGCCCAAATAAATTGTCCTTTAGGGATGTTCCTTTTCATAAACCTAGGATGTCCACTCATAATGTAGATAACTATAAGAAAGAGTCTCTTTTCTATAAACTCTACTATCAACTGACTTGTTTAGTAAGTCCAAGTCTAAGAATAAATCCAAAAAATGTACATGTAATCCAGCTGCACCTTTAGTGAACTTTAAATAGTCTGAGATGTCATTTAATTCATTAATAAAAACATCAGCCTCACCTTTTAAAATATCAGCTATAAAAAAATAAGTCATTCATAAAATATGTTGTTTAAGAAACGACTTAGAGGTAAAATAGCAATTTCCCAATAACCTAAAACAATATTTGCAAAGGATGGGGCTACAGAAGAGCCTATAGCTACCCCATAACTGTTTGTAATATTCTCTATCAAACATAAAATAATTATTTTCTAAAACTAATTCCATTAATAAACAATATAAACTAACTTCCTTATTGGAAAATGTATTTATTTTTGTTACAAAGAATCTTAGAGCTTCAATTCCCTTGTCCTGTGGAATACAAGTGAATAACGAACACACATCTGTTGTTATCATCTTAACATTCTCTTGAGTATAATCAAACGTCATAAAATGTTCAACTTTTCTAACAAGTCCCAACAGCCTCTTATATAAGAGGCCATCTCTTGTACTAAAGGATTAAAAATAGAATCTAAATACAATGCTATTCCTTCACAAACACTATTAGCAGCAGACACTATCGGTCGAAACGGGAGGTTAACACAATCTTTATGCAATTTGGGAATTCCAAACACTCTTCTATGTACATAAAATCATATGCAGCTTGATCAATATCACCATCTAAAACAAGTTCATAGGTTCATACTAGGCTATCTGCCCTAGGGCATTTATTCCAGAGTGAAGGGAGCCTCTGGGTAATGAATCTGTCCCTCCAGCATGTCCTATTTAATTCAGTGCTGAGGTTCAAGTCTCTCGAGCGCGTAGCTCGATGGGATTTGGATTTTCTGAGGTGCAGCATGTCCATTAATTTGGGGTTGGACATGGCTTTATACGTCAGGCACAGATCGCCTCTGAGCAGGCGGTATGCCACTGAGTAGAGCTGGAGTTTCTTTAACCGGGCAGCATATGGCATCTGTTTGAGCCCTTTGATCCTCTTGGTGAGGTACTTTTGGGGTCTTTCCAGTTGCTGCAGGTGTCTGGTAAGGTACATCCCAAAAGGGGCATTGTACTCGATTATGAACCTGATGAGGGATGAGTAAAGAGGCACGATGACCTCCCCTGATCTAGATGTGAATCCCATCATGATTAGGTGGGCTATATAAAATGTTCTTCTAACCACTTTGGCCACGTGGTTGTCAAATGAGAGATTGCTATCAGCTTGGGTCCCCAGGTCCCTAATTACTTCTTCTGTACTTAATGGATTACCACCTATGTGGTAATTTGTGGGCACTTTGTTTTTGCCAAAGGGGATGACTATACACTTTTTGGCATTTAGCTTGAGTCCATGGCTCTAGCACCAGTTGTCTGTTTCTATAAGGCCCTTTTGGAGGATGCTTGTGTCGGCTGGAGAGTTGATTATGGCGCCCAGTTTGCAGTCATCTGCGAACTTGGTCAGCCACAGTCCTTCCGTGTTGGCCTGTACCTCCGAGAAATATATACCGAACAAGAGAGGTCCCAGGACTGAGCCTTGTTGGACGCCACTTGTAACTGGTTTGGAGTCTGACATGGCTCCAGCAATTCTAACCATGTGGGTTCTGTCCTTGAGCCAGTTTGCAACCCATCTAGTGACATAGGGGTTTATATTTAAGCTGGTGAGCTTATCTATAATGCCTGAGTGGGGTATTGTATCGAAGGCTTTTGCGAGGTCCAGGTAGGCTGTGTGGACCCCCTTCCCCTCGTCAATGGCCTTGGTGACTGTTTCAAAAAATCAACCAGGTTTAAGAGGCAGGATCTGCCCTTAACAAAGCTGAACTGGGTAGGATCCAGTGTCTGTAGGTCCCCAATATCTTTATTTATGAGGTCCATGATGATCCTTTCCATAACTTTGCAGACCAAGCTAGTCAGGCTTATGGGGCGATAGTTTCCAGGATCCGTTGAGGCACCACCTTTGTGGAGAGGGACCACTGTTGCTGTACGCCACTCTTTGGGTACATATCCTGTAGTAAGGCTGAGATTGAACAGTGCTTTTATGTTTGGGTTTAGCTCTTCTTGGAGTTCATGTAGGACGTAGCCCGGGACACCGTCTGGTCCCATTGATGCTGTGTTTTTTGCTTTGGGGAGGGCGGCTATTACCTGAGGATCTGAGATGTCAGGAGGGCAGCACTCTGCTGGGATAGATATTTGCCCTTTTGGTGGGGGGGGGGGGTTTGCACTGAACCTGTCAGCTAGGATGTTGGCAATGTCTGTGGGTTCGGTGTATTTTTTGTCATTTTGGACTAATTCTGAGTATATCTGGGAATTCCCACCCAGGTTCCTAACATAACTAAAGAAAGCCTTGTGATTATCCTTAGTGTCCTGTGCAATGTTTCTCTCGAAGCTGGCCTTAGACGATTTTATGAGTGCCTGTAGTTTTTTGCTAATACTGATCAGAGATGCCTTCCCTTTTTGGGATTTTGCTCTATCATGTAGTAGCTTCCTCCTTCTATTGTATAGTTTGTTTATGGCTGGGGTCCACCAGACAGGACGTCTGCCTTTGGAGGATTGGGTCTTGGTTTTATTTGGGATTGCATGATCCATGCATTCCTGAAGGTGTTTATAGAATGCGTTTATAAAGGATTCTGCGGTCTGGGCCATATTTTCCACAGGCCCGGGGGCTTTGAAGGATTCTACCTCGGTTTTGAGGCATGTGAAATTTGCTTTAGAGAAGTTTTTCACTGTGGTCATAAAATATAGAAGTCATATAATATAGAACAAATAAAACCATCATTTTTGTTAATGTCATACATGGACACCTTAGAATATTCACACTTATTATCTAGCATTTTTTTAATAACGGTGGTATAATCAACTTTATTCATAATAACAATACATCCACCTTTGTCAGCTTTCATAAACCTTAACTCAGTTAAAACAGAAAATACACCCCTGGGATCCCACCTGTGTCCCTGCTGGACAGGCAAAACAGGTGCTAACTTTGAGGGAACATAGGCGAAATTCTTGGCTAGGCTTATAAGACCCTCCGGGCCAATAGCCTAGTATCATCCTATGAACCTATGAACATTACGGGAACCTTGGGTTTCTAGGTTTAAAGTCATAATTCTTTCTTTTCTGTCTCATCTTTATAAATCAGTAGACATAGGTAGCAAATTCATGTGTTGCATTATGGGAAGAGGTCAAGATTAGGATCTGAGGTCTGAAAGATGCGGTCAAGTTGGATCCAAGGATCGGAACCATAACCCATCAGTGAGAAAGAATAAGAAGGATAACACATATACCATGTTATGGTAAGCACATAATTCCTAATTTATTTAAATGACTGAATTTCAAAATGGTAAACCAACTGGTAACATCTGATGTTGTCATTTTCATTCAGTGCTCATCTGATGGGTCCAGATCCAATACTCGTATCTTACTCGCAGCTTCTTTCAGATCGTAGGATTCTAGAACTCTCAAGCTCTTCCTCTTACCCATAATGCTGCACCAAATTAACATACCTCAGATTTCATTTGCCGCCATTGCAAGCAGACGTGGATTATGAACTCTCGAGCACTTATATTTAGCCATTTTCACTATTGTGGTTAAGTGAGTGTAGTTTTGCCATATTACTTTGGAAAGTCTCTCATATTCTACCTCTTCATAAGGGTGGATATTCTACTGATATCTCCAACTACCGCCCTATAGCCTTACTCTCCCCCTTATCAAAGATTATGGAAATATGTATACACAAGCAACTGCTTGACCATCTTCTCAAAAATAACTTACTCTCTAATACCCAACATGGTTTCATACCTTCCCATAGCACCACCACTGCCCTCCTCTCCTTTACAGACAAAATCAACAAAAATCGTAACCATAACACCCTTTCCTCTGTACTTTTTCTAGACCTATCCAAGGCTTTTGACATGGTAAACCACCAGATACTATTACAAATTCTTCAATCTTTGTCTCTGGAATCCCAACCTATTAACTGGTTTAAGTCCTACTTAAATAATAGACACCAAGCAGTAGTCTGGAACTCTACTCTATCTTAACACCTACCTGTCAACATTGGTGTCCCCCCAAGGGTCCATACTGGATCCCCTCCTCTTTTCTTTATTTATCAATGACCTCCACCAAGTAGTTCCCCTAGCCACATGCATACAATACGCAGACAATTCTACATTAATTTGCTCAGCCACATCTGTATCACATCTTCACTCCCTCACACAACATATATTTAATTCTGTAGAAGAATGGTTCTCTTAACACTGTCTACTACTTAACCCAAAAAAAAAAACTAAACTGCTCCTCTTCACACCTTCCAGTAAATCTCCCCACATAGACTTTACTATAACATCCAAAAATGGCGCACCTATATCACAAGATCCTACAACCAAACTACTAGGCATTACCATTGACAATAACCTTAACTTTGACACCCATATAAACAACACAGTGAAAACGATTAACAAAAAAATAGGCTCTCTTTACAGAATCAAACATTTCCTCACTCCAGAATCTAGAAAAACTATAGCCCACTTGCACCTCATCACACCACTTCTCTATGCCTCTCCCATATTTACTAACTTATCAAAAAAGAATATTTTGAAATTAGAAAACTCCTACCACAACATAGCCAAATTTGCCACAGGCAACCCTTTTAGAACCCACCACTGTATTAATCTAAAACAACTAGGCTGGCTAGAACTTCAGCAGCAATTAAAAATTAATCAACTAGGCATTACCCATCAAATTCTTCATCAACCTGACAAAACACCTATACTATCTACTCTTATTTACCCCTATCATAACCTACAGTCCCTAAGATCTGCACACAAACTTCATGTAAATATTGACAAAGCAAACAACAAGGCTGGTGATTCCCTATTCTCTAACACTGTTGGAAAAGATTGGAACAGACTTCCCTCTGAACTTTCTAGTATTCCCTCAAAATCTCGCTTTAAAAAGAAACTCAAGCTCTACCTTAAAACAAAATGGATGTGCCCCTGTACTAATCCTGACTAACCTTTATTTCTTGACCCCTGACGAAATTCCACATCCTTAGAACCCTAAATCCACTTCATTTTTGCATCCACTGATCTATATATCCTTCCTACTATCTATCAAAAAAAAAAAACCTGCCTCCTCTTCTTACTTTCCTGCATCCTCATTCACTGTACATAATAATAGCATTATATGTAAGTCACATATAACAATAATTTGTTGTTTATTTTTCTAAGTACTGCATTTTAATATTTCATAACTATGTCTCCAGACTTAATGTTTTTATATAAATATTACATATGTATTTCTTTATGTAATTGTATTTTATTTTCATTTTTTTTTTTTTTAATGTTGGAGCTTATCTCCCTGGGCCTCTACTGAAAATTGACATATATCCAGCTAGACTAGCCCGGTCAACAAATGTAAAATAAATAAAAATAAAATAAATAAATACTTTAAACATATTCTATTCTATATTTCTTCTCTCATAATACCTCCCTTTTACCTTTCTATTCCATTTATCTTTCTTCTTAAATGGACCATGTTAAGTTGTCTATCTCGCCTTCATTCTTGCTGGATGGGTTCGGAGCCGATCCTTGGCTCCGACTCGGCCACTCTAAAAGCTCGAGAGTTGGTTCCACCGGCTCGAGGCTCCCCTTTTATCCCACAATGCTAGGCGGTAATACCTCAGATCTCGTTTGCCGCTACAGCGATCGAGGTGTGCTGTTCCAACCGGCTTCAGGTTAGTTTGTTTAGAACAGTCTAAAAGTTAATTTAAACCCCTTTAACTTAGTTTTTATTTATAATTCCCTTAGTTAAGTACTTTTTTATCCTTTCCCTCCTGCTTCTCCACCCTTTTTACAACAAGAACTTAGGAGTTCTTTCCTTAGGCCTTCGGGCCCTTCCATCCCCTATTAGTAGTGGAGTGTGTGTGTTTTTTGTAGGGATCAAAAAGAAAAAACTACATTTATTAGTTTAATTTTTAGTTTAATTTCTAGTGGATAGTGTAATCGGTGTGTTTGTGCTTGTGTGGTGATTACACATTATTTCTTAGTAATGTCTAAGGATTCAAAGGTCTCAGGCTTTAAGAAAGTGTGACTCGTGCTGTCAGAAGATGTCTCTGATAGACGGTCACACTTCTTGCGTGTACTGCCTGGGACCTTTACACCTGCAGGACTCTTGTGCTGTATGCCATGGCTTCAGCCCTAGAGTCCTGCAGGAAAGGAAAAATAAGCTTATTTTACGAGGCTTATTGAAACCTGAGGGCCCCCCGACTCTATCTTCGGGCAAACCCTCCAAGCCTACTAGGTCGTCGGCTCCAGCTTCTGAGTCGACACCTAGGGCTTCGAAGTCTGCTACAACATCGGCTCCGGCTGGAGCCGATGAGACTCGAACACTTAGTTCTTCTGTTCCCTCGGCTCCGGCCGGAGCCGAGATATTGGAAATCACTGAGTCGGCTCCGATAAGGTTATCGGAACCGACAACTAGGAAAAGGTCTAGGTCACCATCTCTTGGCTCCGTTCATTCGGCTCCAGCATCTCCCTTGCTGTCTGAACGGAGCCATAGATCTCACTCCTCTAGGTCATCGAGACTTTCGGATCATGACCTTCAGAGGGTAGTGAGTCGACTTCTTAAGTCCGAGGCACTGGCCCAAATGCTTCAGAGCCCGACTCAGTCGATGCTTAATCCTATTTCTCAAAATGTTCCTCCTCCGACTCCTTTGAGTTCGGAGCCGGGGCGCTTCGGACCCGAGACTGTGGCAGAGTCGGAACCGATACAATTGTCTTCGGCGCCGTCGTCTGCTCCGATTTCTTCATTGGAGGAATCTCAGCGCCGGAGTTCCCTCGTCGGCTCCGAGGGGGTGAGTGGCATCGGACCCTTGTCCGACCCCGCTCTCCCTCTCGGTGCTTCGGCGTTGGTGAGTTCGGCTCCAACATCGGCCTCGGAGCCATCACTGTCGGTGCCGAGGGAGGTTTTCAGCTTTTCGGAGTGGAGACCTCTGGCTCTGCCTGACAGAGGTGCTTTCGAGGTCATGCGGAGTGTGTTGGAACCTGGTTCAACTCCACAGTCGGCTCCGTCCGCCCCTCCCTCCTCGGTGCCTCAGGTAATTTCTGCTCACTCCCTCATCCCAGACCGCAGAGAGCCAGCTCCTCAAGAATCCCCAGTGGGGATCTCCTCCTCTTCCGAGGCCTCTCCTGAATTGGCAGGAGAGCCCCCTAGGAAGAGAAAGTGCAAGAGGAAGCACATAGACTCACCTGAGTCTGTCACCTCTGACACGGATTTAGAGGATTCTGAAGGTTCCCCCCGTTCCCCCTCTGAAGATGTCTCCTTTGCAGACATCCTGGAGATCTTAAAGCAGAGGGGGAATTGGCCAGCCCTCAACCCTTCAGAGGATGAATCTGTGTATCTTGAGGCGTTCGGCTCTCGCCCTTCCACCTCCTGGGTGTCCCCCCCCTTTGACCCCCTCATGCAGGTGGTAGCAAAAAAGGCCTGGACGGCTCCTGACTCTGTGGACCCCACCCCCAGGAGACCTTCAAAGTTTATTACCGCCCCAGCGGACAAACAATTTTTGACTAAAGGAGTTTCTGTGGATGCTATGGTGGTAGCTGCTGCCACCAAGAAGGAACTAGCTGATCCTTCAGTGCCTGTCCATCCCCCTAACAAGGAATCTAGGTCTATGGACAGGTACGGGAAGCGGATGTTCTCGTCAGCGACCTTTTCAATGCGTTCGCTGAACTACCTCTGTCATTTCACTCATCTTCAAAGAGACTTGATCAAGGAAGCGAGTGAGATGTTAAAGGATCCAACAGCTGCAGGTTTTCAGGATAAGATGAACGCTCAGCTGGCTACCCTCAATTCGATAGCTAACTCCTCCATGCGCCTCCTTTCATATGCGGCTGATGGAGCGAGCAGAGCTGCAGGTACAGGTGTAGCCTTACGCCGACATGCCTGGATGCGGCTATGCAATTTTGCGGACCCTTTCAAGACGTCTTTCACTAACTCCCCGTTTGATGGATCGTCTCTTTTTGGTCCTCAAGTGAAAGAAACCCTGACAAGGTGCGAGACTGATGGCAAAACTCTTTCTGCCATCGGAGTCCGTTTTTCTACTCCTTCTAGGCCTTACCCCAAGGGCCAGAAAAGTGGAAAGATGTGGTTCCGCAAGCAATCTCAAGGGGCTTTGCCTGACGCACAGAGTCGGTTCCCCTCTAGAGGCAGAGGGGGGAACAATAATGGTAGACGCCACCCTAGAGGCAGGGGGGGGTCCGCAGAACCAGTGCAATCGAGAAACCTTTTCTGATAAGCCCTTTCAACATCCCTGAGGTGTTGCCCGACTGTCCACCTTCGGAGGCAGTCGGGGGAAGATTATCACTGTACCCAGAAGCCTGGCGATCTCTAACTCAAGACAAGTGGGTACAGTCCATCATTTCCGAAGGCTATTCCATTCCGTTCTTTCGCATTCCAAAACAATCAAAAAAGTCCCTTCCAAATGTTCCACCCGCTCAAAGGGAGCAAGCAGCGTTAGAAATATCAAAGTTGCTTGCAAAAAGAGCCATTCAACCAGTTCCAGCAGACCAGCAAGGATCCGGAATCTACTCCAAATTCTTTTTGGTTCCAAAGAAAACAGGGGACTGGAGGCCCATTTTGGATCTCAGCAACTTGAACAAGTCTGTCAAGAAAACAAGATTTCGGATGGTCACGCTGCAGTCCATCCTACCCCTATTGGGGAAGGACAACTGGATGTGCTCTATAGACCTCCAGGATGCGTACTATCATATAAAAATGAACAGACGCTCCAGGAGATTTCTCCGCTTCAGGTTGGGAACCAGTCACTTTCAATTCAGAGCCCTGCCCTTTGGACTCACCACAGCCCCCGGGTGTTTACCAAATGCATGGCAGTGGTCGCCTCTCATCTGAGACGTCAAGGATTCCAGGTGTTTCCATACTTAGACGACTGGCTCCTTACAGCTCCCACCAAGCATCTTCTACTACTTGCCAGAGACTACACTTTTCGCATATTTCGAAAGCTAGGTATCTCAATAAATTGCGAAAAGTCTGTTTTGTCGCCTTGTCGTGCTATTACCTTCATAGGCTCAAATCTAGACACAGTCAGCATGTCAGCCAGACTCACAGACCAGAGGATAGCAGACATACACAAACTAGTCTCTCTTCTCTTCCACAGCAACAAAATCAAAGCCAGATTGGTCCTGAAAGCACTGGGGATAATGGCAGCTGCTATCCCTCTTCTTCTATTAGCCAGATTTCACATGAGAATCTTACAATGGATGCTCTTCACACAATGGTCATACCAACAACTTTCGATGTCCCACACCATTGTGATAACGCAAGCATGCAGGAATCACCTTCTTTGGTGGATTACATCCCCTCAGCTCTTCTTAGGAAGACCCTTTGTCCCTCCCCCTCTAGTTGCTACTCTGACAACGGACGCCTCCCTGATCGGGTGGGGGGGGGCATTATCAGGGCAGGACGGTCCAGGGCATATGGCAACCTTAAGAACGCCACTTGCATATAAATGTTCTAGAGATGAGAGCAGTGCTTTTAGCGTTGCAGGGCCTTTAAGACTCTCTTCCGATAGGAACGATAGCAATTCAGACTGACAACATGTCTGTAGTGTGGTATATCAACAAACAAGGCGGAACCAGATCCTACCCCCTATGTCGAGAGGCACTCAGACTGTGGCAATGGGCGATTTCTTCTCAGCGGTTTCTGATAGCAACGCACATTCCCGGGAAGTCCAATGTCATTGCGGACAAATTGAGCAGAGCTATTCTCATGCCTCACGAGTGGTCTCTGAAAAATTCAGTGTTGGAGAAAGTTTTTCTAAAGTGGGGCCAGCCTTGCTGCGACCTTTTTGCTACTCCCCAAAACAGCAACCTCTTTCCCCAACCAGGCCATCCCAGCAGAGATGCTCTAGTCCAAGATTGGCCCCGGGGACTTCTGTATGCCTTTCCTCCCTTCCCACTAATTTCTCAATTGATACAGAAAGCCATCGCTCAGAAAGCTTCCTTGATCCTCATTGCACCTTACTGGCCTCGACAGGTTTGGTTCCCTTTTCTACACCGTTTTCTGTTGGAGCAACCCTGGCATCTGGACCCAGTTCCAGATCTTTTGACCCATCAGTCGGGTCAGTTACATCGCTCCCTCCCCTCTCTGAACCTCACTGCTTGGTTCCTCCAATTCCAACCCTAGCCAGGCTTCCTCTAATATCTCACTCAGTTCGAGATATTTTAATAGCTTCCCATAAATCCTCCACTCGGAAGATTTATCTTAGTAAGTGGAAACGTTTCTCCTATTGGGTGCAGGGAAGGGACATAGATCCTTTCACTGCTTCCATTCAATCGGTCCTTGATTTCTTAGCCAAACTTTTCCATGCAGGTTCGTCTCCTTCTACTTTTAAGGTTCAATTGGCAGCTATTTCTAACTTTCATGTTAGAATCTCTGACTCTGCCATCATGTCTCACAAACTTTGCAAAGCCTTTTTGAAGGGAGTTTTTCTTCTCAAGCCTCCTATTAGGAATCCTCCTCCTTCTTGGGACCTTAACTTGGTTCTCACATCTTTGATTCTTCCCCCTTTTGAACCTGCAGCTTCGTGTTCAATGAAATTGCTATCCTGGAAAACACTCTTTTTGGTAGCCATTACTTCGGCTAAAAGAGTCTCTGAACTTCATGCACTCTGTAGTCGATCCCCTTACCTTTTGTTTCATAAGGATAGGGTATCATTACGTACCAACCCATCCTTCTTACCCAAAGTAGCCTCTCCGGCAAACCTAAATCAAAACATTGACCTTCCTGTGTTTTTTCCTAACTATTCCAACAGGTCTGAACAAAAATTACATTGGCTAGATGTTCATCGACAATTAAGGTATTACTTAGACAGGACCAAACAGTTCAGAAAGGCTGACCAACTGTTTGTTTCATATGCAGAAGGCAGAAAGGGCCTTCCAGTTTCGAAAGTATCTCTCTCCAGATGGCTTACATCTTTGATTTCTTTTGTGTATGAGATTAGGCATCAAAAGTTACCAAACAAACCTAAGGCTCATTCAACTAGAGCTTTGGCTACTTCCATAGCTTTCCAAGACAGGCTGCCTATTGATACTATTTGTGCGGCAGCTACATGGGCTACTCCTCATACTTTCATTTCTCACTATAAGTTGGACTTAGCTTCTAGACACAGAGCTAACTTTGGTTCCACTGTAGTCAATAGTCTGTTCCGATAGGCCACCCGGGACAAGGTGCTAGGGACGCGGTCCCATCCAGCAAGAATGAAGGCGAGATAGACAACTTAACATATAGAAGTTATGTACCTACCATAACGTTCCATGTTAGTTGTCTTCTTCTCGCCTTCTTTCTTACGTCCCACCCTCCTTCCCCCTAGCCTGGACAGACCTAGAGGAGTTTGATCGTGACCTTTTTTTCCTACCACCTCTAATTGTATATATGTATATACTGTTTTATGTATATATTCCCTCATCAGGTTGTAGGTCACCTTCTTTCTGTCATTTATAGAGGTGGGTTTTCCCCTTTCCAGTGTTTTCTGGATTTTTTCCTGGCTGGGCCTAGCTTACAAATGAGATCTGAGGTATTACCGCCTAGCATTGTGGGATAAAAGGGGAGCCTCGAGCTGGTGGAACCAACTCTCGAGCTTTTAGAGTGGCCGAGTCGGAGCCGAGGATCGGCTCCGAACCCATCCAGCAAGAAAGAAGGCGAGAAGAAGACAACTAACATGGAACGTTATGGTAGGTACATAACTTCTATTTTTCTATTATTCTTTGAGTACCTATCAGTACCATTGTTGGTAGTCTTTTCCTTTTTCCCCTTTTACTTTTTCACATTAAAAAAAAATCATTCCTATACTTTTGGTTAGAATGTCAGATAAACCTTTGAGTTTTAAAAAGTGCATTTCCCAAACTTTGATGCCCACAGAGAAAGTGTCTACTGTTTAGGGCAAGCACACTTGGACATAGACAGTGATATTTGTGCAGGATTTAAATGTAAGGCTCTTACTGAAAGGAAGAACAAACTTATTCTCAGAGGCATTCTTCCTTCCAAATCCTCAGCTACGGTAGCTGGGGCTCAAACCCCTAAGAAATCTGATAAAAAGAGCAATTATATTGCCAAGAACAAAAACACACGTGAAAGGTCTCCAGATTGCCCTTCTGTCTCGACCTTAGCTCCTTCGTTGGAGTCACCAGCAAAGATTTTATAAAAGTCGGATCCATCCTTACCGGATCCGAAGATACAGACTGGAAGATCTACCCGGATTCGCACTCCACCTTTGGCATCAGATCTGATCTCTTCTAGGCTACATTCTCCTTTCCTCAATCAGTCACCCAGAAGATACTCTAGGCCCCCTTCCATGACCTCATCTCTTTGATCCTCCAGGAGCCTATCCAAGGCAGATATGGCTAGGATGATGAGTAAGTTCCTCAGGACACAGATACAAATGGGAGTACCTTCGGCTCTAACCCCTTCAGGTCTTGAGAGCCTTCACCGAGCCACATCATCATCATCGATTTCTCTTCCTCTGAACCATCCTTCAGTTTTGGAGCCATTGGATCTGAAACCCTTGGGGGTCCCTTCCTTGGATCCAAAGATTCTGGCTTCTTCAACTCTAGAGGCATAAGTTGACTAGTTCCAAGCACTTTGGAGCCAGAAGATTCACGGAGCTGAAGTGTGGGCGCCGGCTTCAGAGCATTGTACTTGATTATAAAACTTTCAGAGCCATCTCTTCCTCTCTGAGCCTTGTGTTAGATAGCT
Source organism: Protopterus annectens (assembly GCF_019279795.1). Lineage (NCBI taxonomy): Eukaryota > Metazoa > Chordata > Ceratodontiformes > Protopteridae > Protopterus > Protopterus annectens. The sequence continues at coordinate 709,365,380 of NC_056747.1, read as the reverse complement.
GGGGTCTGACTCCCTCCTTGGGTGAGATGCTGATGGGGCACCAGAGGCCGACAATCCGAGAGGGTCCAATGTCGTATCCGGCCATTTCTGCTTATCCTAGGCACTGTGCTTTCAAGGTAGTGGAAAGCATCTTCTCTATACCTAGAGAACAGATGTCATTGCTGTCCTCATATCAGACATCTTTGTCTCATTCTATTTTGTACCCTGAGTCTCGATCATCCCTTTCACTGGGACAGCCAGACTGATTTACCCTCCAGCCAAACCATCAGAGTATCATTATCTTCTCCGATACATCCCTGGAGCATCCCACTGAGGACGCCCCTCTGAGAAGGCATTTACTGTAGATTTCCCACAGGAATCTCTCACTGAGGACAATGATTTTCTTGAGGGGCAGGGGTCCCCCAGATCACCACCTGATGATGTTTCCTTTAGAGACATCTTAGAGCTCCTTAATCAAAGAGGAGGTTGGTCTCCCGATAACCCCTCCCAAGAGGAATCAGTGTTTCTGGGGATTTAGTTTTGGGCCATCTACCTCCTGGGTAACTCCCTCAGCTGATGAGCTTGTAGATCTGGTCTCTCAGCAGGTGTAGAAGGAACCAGACATCATGGAGCTAATTCTGAAGAGACCAGACAAAATTGTTGCACCTCCAAAAGACCATCTATACTGGAGTAAAGGAGTGCCGGTTCATGCCATGGTTGCTGCGGCTGCCACAAAAAAGAACTAGCGGAACCGAGTTCCTCTGTCCATCCTCCTAATAGGGGGTCTAGGGAGATGTACTAGTTTGAGAAGCATGTATATGCTTCAGCGACCTTTGAACCTAGGTCACTGAATTATTTGGCACACTTTACGAGACTTCAGAGAGATTTGATCAAGGAGCTTATCAATTCTCTTTCAGGGTCCATATCCTCTGAGGAAAGGAATAGAATTTCCTCACAGGTGACTACCTTATAATCAGTATCTAATTTGACCATGAGGTTAATTTCACGCACTGCAGAAGGTACCTCATGGGCAGTGGGTTCAGGGATACCCATCAGGAGACATGCCTGGATTTGCTTTTGCAACTTTGTGGAACCATTTAAATATTCATGCAACAATGCACCCTTTGATGGATCTTCACTTTTTGGCCCCAAAATGAAAGACCCACTCCCGAGGTGCAAACAAGAGGGAAAGACTCTGTCTGCTATAGGTGTACGTTTTTCTATTCCTCAAAGATTTTTTTCTAGAAACCAGTGAGGTGTAGAAAAATGTGGCCTAAAAACCCAGGGTCCTTTCTAGGTGTCAAGTGAAGATTGTTCACTCAGGGGCAGAGAGAGGAACTCAAATGGAAGACATGATCCTCACAGCAGAGGTGGTCTGCACAACCAGCAGTCCGGAGATTCCTTCACAGATAGACCCTATCAGCACTGCTGAATGGAGGCCCGACTCTCCTTCTCTAGAGGCTTTCAGGAGTTGTCTGTCCCCACACAAAACAGCCTGGCTAGATATCGCAAAAGATTTATGGGTGCAGAGGTTATATTATACCATGCCCTCCATCTATTCCATGGAGAATCCCTGATCTTCCACATAATCAGAGGGAAGCAGCTTCTACTGAAATCAAAAAGCCGGTAGAAAAAAAACTGTCATCCAGGAGGTTTCCCCATACCAGAGAGGATCCGGAACTTACTCAGGATTCTTTTTGGTGCCAAAAACGTCAGGGGACCTAAGACCAATTTTAGATCTCAGCAAATTAACCAATCTGTTCAGTATACAAAGTTCCAGATGGTCATGTTTCAGTCCATTCTACCTTTTCTGCACAAGGACGACTGGATGTGCTCAATAGATTTCCTTCTATTCACATGCTGCAGCATCCATAACATGAGGGAGACCACCTCCGGTTGACTCTCATACGTCCGGCCGTTTTACCAAAGATAAATGCTACTGCAAAGGTACATGCATCAGCCCGCATCACTTAGCCGTAAATGGACGTCAGTTAAAAAGCAGACATCAGCATGCTCCTACCTTAGAACTTCTCTGCCGTCTGTTTGACTACCAGCTCTAGTCATCACTCACTTGGGAAAGTTGCCTTGTGCTTTGCCTGTGCTCAGATAAGTATTCCATAAGGGATTTTGTTACCAATTTTTCTACTGTGTTTCTTGTGAGTTAATGTCAGGTAGGAACGGCAAGTGTCAGTGGGGAAGGTAGATTCCACATAAACACTCAAATGAGCTCTGTTTATTCTGCCTAGGCCAAGAACGCAACCATATGTCGTGCGTGATTTGCAAGCCCTTCATCCCTAAAACTTAGAAGCCGCCTCGCTTCCCTTAGAGTGTATTTAGAGAATCAGTGTCTAAAGCTCCTCATGAGGAATACGGCTCAGACGTTGTGACCTTTGGAAGTGCCACAACCCAAAAAGGCCAGGAGACTTAGGCCTGAAACTATGGCTACTCCCTCTACTCTGGGCATTCCTCCCGAGGCTGATGAAGGCCTGGAGGCCACTTCAGAAACCACAGAACATCCATTGATGGGTTCCTTATTAGAAGCCGTTAGGGAGACTTGCCAGCATGTCCCAGAGGGAACTGCAGGTGGGGGAAACCACTGCTTATTTCCGAAGGCTCACGTTGGATTACCTAAATTGTAGCCCATGAAGATGTTCTTTCAGATGCTATGGAATGTCGCCCGACGTCCGGGCCCCCTACACTCCACCATATGTCGGAAGCCCCTAAAAAGATAAAACAGAAAACTAAACATACTTATCCAGTTTAACAAACTGTTCCCTCTGAACAAGCCCCTGACTGGCAGGCCTTTATTAAGGCCTCTTTAATGCCTTTATGGCATTACATCAGATGCCAGGACCTATCCAGGCTTCTTCTTCTTCACTCCTAGGAAAAGGCCTCAGGAAGACCTTTCCTCTGAGGATGAAGATTCCTCTGGGGATGAGTGTTTAACTTACTCCTCCCAGATTGCTTCTCCTCAAGGGTATGCTTTCCCAGAATAGGAGTCCAATGGAGCAGACTCCCCTGGGGAAGATATCTCTTTTGGGGAGACCATAGTACAAATGAAGGATTATTTTAATTGAGATTGCAGTCAGGTCTCTGAGACACAAAAGAGATATTATGACCTCTTACAAATGGAGTCTCCTAATCCCTCTGCAATTCCCCATGTCCAACCTGCCTTTTTTTGGCTGCTTTCAAATCCCCTGACTTCCAACCTTCTGCACCTAAACTCCCTGGCAGATTCTACTAAGTGCCTGAGGATGCTAAGTTCCTCTTTAGGCTCCATTAGCTGTTCAGTCTGTGATTTTTATAGCTGCTGCTGCTGATAAAACTTCCAAATTGCTACCCTCCACTTCCTTGCTCCCCTCAGATAAGGAAAGTAAGATTATGGGGAGGTTAAGCAAAAAAGTTTATACTTCTGCCACCTTGGCTGTTAGAGCCATTAACTATTAAACCAATGTGGCCAAGTATTCCTTGGCTGTTTTGACAGATGCAATCAAGCAATTTGGAAAATTAGCAGACTGCCCAAACAAGTCTAAAATAGCCAGTCTTCTTAAATCCTGCAGCCAGGTAACCAGACATTCCATAAAATGTAGTTACGATGCAGTGGACGCCTGTGCCGGGACAGCTGCATCAGGGCCTGTCCTAAGAGGATATTCTTGGCTCAGGCTGTAGCCGTTGCCAGATGATATTAAAGCAAAACTGATGGATGCACCCTTAGATAACATGGCCTTGTTTTGTTCTGCAGCTGCTGAGATCTTCAAGGCCCTTCATTAAAAGGGCAAAGAACTTCAAGATCTTAGGCACATCTTTGTGTCCCCTGTTCCCCGTTTCCAGAGGAACTACCCAGTCAGGACACCCTTTGTCAGGAAACCTTTAAAGTACCTCTGTTCCAAAGGGAGGAAAGATACAAGAAAGCAGTCCCCTTCTAGATCTTCCTTTTCCCCTTCTACAGCTACATAAAAGCAGACCTTTCAGGCTAAACCTGGTAGCCTGTGACTACGAGGCCCTAAACCCATCTACTCCTCTATCTCTTCACCTATCACTGTCCCTCCCAGCTTGGAAACAGATTACCCAGGACTCTGGGTCCTTACCATCATCAAACAAGGTTATTTCATGACCTGGGAATCCAGGCCATCCTTCTGATGTATCCCTCAACCCCCCCCCCCCAAGACAAAATGGCCTTATTTCCTCCAGTTCTGCATTCCCTGCTATCCCAGGGCACCATTCAAAAGGTGCCTCCAGAGTTATGTGGAACCACAATGTTTCTAGTCCCCAATGAAAGAAAGTCCATGGAGGCCTATCTTAGACTATCTTATTTAAGCACCTTTCCTCAAGGTGCCTTCCTTTTGCATGCTGACTCTTTCTACACTTCTTCCCCTGACTTTCCCTCAGGCTTTCATGGTGTCCTTGGACATAAAAGATGCCTACTTGCACATCCCAATCCACCCAGTCTTCAGGAAATTCCTTTGATTCTCTATAGGTTCTTCACATTTTCAGTTCTGTGCTTTGCCATCTGGTCTCTCTACAGCCCCCAGAGTATTCACAAAATGCCTGGCTCCAGTCATAACCTTATGCAGAATACACAATATTCTGATCTTCTCTTACTTGGACAATTTCCTCATTCAGACTTCATCCCCAGTGTTGGTACAAGAGCACTTACACTACACCATGACCCTGCTAAAAGGTCTGGGGTTCATCATAAATCAATAGAAATCCTCTTTGACCCCATCCAAACACCATTTGTTCCTTGGCTGTAGAATACTCGCGGTCCAAATGATGGCCTACCTGCGCCCATTCAAAATTGTGACCTTCACCACTTATATTCAGCGACTAATTCCACTACAGTCTTTGACTGCCATCTTGCTACTCCTGGGATTCATGGCTTCCACCATTCTCATGGTACCCTTGGCAACATGAGAAAATTTTGGTTGTTCCTGAGAACAGTCCGGAAGCAACACCTTCATCCTCTAGAGTTTGTGGTCCCCCTCATTCACAGTTAAAAAGAATTAAAAGTGGTGGATTTCACAGGTTTCAAAAAATCCAAGCTTTCCTCTCTAACCCCTTCTCCCCAACCAGGATCTGTACACATATATGTCAGACATGGGCTGGGGGGCGACCGTAGAGAATTGGAGAGTGAGAGATGTTTGGACCCCCTCCCAGTTGAGGGAGCATATCATATTCAAGGAAATGAGGGCCTTGATTTTTGCTCTACAGATATTCAAGCACCAACTTTTACCAGGAGTGCTGAGATGGTACCCAGGCAATACCACGCTCCTCTGGTACATCAACAAGCAGGGGGGACAAGGTCCTACATCCTTTGAAGACTGGCTTTGTATGCACGGGAGGTTGCTCAGCAGAGCCAGGCTTCTGTCCTGGCTGTTTATATCCCTTCTGCTCAGAATGTGATGGCAGACTCACTAAGCAGGTCCATGACTGAATGCCACAAATGGATGTTACAGAGGGATGTGTTCTTGGACCTGGTCCATTGATGGGGTACTCCTCAGGTAGACCTGCTTGCCTCCCCCACGAATGACAGTTTCCACATACTGTACCAGGATACATGCCCTGGAGCTTGAAAGGTGGACTCTCTTTTCTTGGAAGGGGATGTTTACATAGGCATTTTCCCTCTTTCCTCTAATTCTGAAAGCTGTACTAAAAATTCAGAGAGAACAACCAACAATCTTGTTGGTGACCCCCTTTTGGCCAAGACAGCACTGGTTCCCCCTTCTCTATCACCTAGCCAAGGGCAATAGGGCAATCCCCACAAGTTACCCCACAGGATGGACCTAGTCACACAGGAAAAGGGAACTCTCATACACTTTCAGATATCTACCCTGTACTTAACCCTGTGGGTGATAGGGCTTTGATTCCCTTTAGACACCTTTACACTTTGGACATGCTGCAACTTCTGCAAGAGGCCAGAAAACCCACTACCAGAAAATCCTATATGTCCAAACGGAAGAGGTTTTCTGTCTGGTGTCTAAAACATAGCTTACAACCACTGTCTGCAGATCCACCAGTGGTTATGCCCTACCTGTGTGAATTGATGAAAAGTGGCTTATTATACTCCTCCATCAAGGCACATTTATCTGCCATCTCAGCATGTTTACCTTTGACTCCTCCCTTGGCTTCCAGGTTAGAAGTCAAGCTATTTTTGAAAGGGGTTATACACAGCAGACTTCTTGGGAAACCTATCCTTCCACCTTGGGATCTTACTTTTGTGCTAGAAAAGCTTACTTTAGCTCCCTTTGAGCCAGCTAAGGACTCTTCTCTACACCATTGCACACGGAAAACTGTCCTCCTGGTGGCTATCACCTCAGCCAGAAAGGTCTCTGAAATGCAGGTCCTAATGACATCGCCCTCTTTCATAGTTTTCCATCAGGACAGGGTTTGCCTTCATAGCAACCCATCCTTTATGCCCAAGGTAGTGAATGTGCCATCTTTAAATCAGGCCATCAATCTCCCTACCTTTTTTTCCTTCTCCACAATGCCCTAGTGAAACGATCCTCCACTCTTTGGATGTGCACAGACAGCTCGGATATTATTTGGCTAAGACCAAGCTCATCCGTAAGTCAGATAGGCTTTTCATTTCCTATCACCCAAGAACGTTGGACTACCCTGTTTCTAAGCAAACTATTTTCTCCTGGATTTCTAAAGCCATTACCTTCTGCTACACAGTCAATGGGGAAAATCTTCCCTTTCCACTTAAGGTGCACTCCACTAGGGCTGTGTCTTTGTCTGGGAGGGGGGGGGGGTTCTTTAAAGGTTTGGATGCAGCTTCCATTTTTGAGGCACCTACATGGTCATCTGTTCACACCTTCACCAAACATTACAAATTCAATATCATTTCCAGGTCCAGAGCTGGATTTGCCAGGGCTATTCTGCATGGATTTGTGGAAAATACCTATGTTCCTCTTCCCAAACCTTCTGTTGTATGAGCTTTGGCATTCTCCCTCATGTTATGGATACTGAAGCATATGAATAGAAGGACATAGAATAGTTGTGTAAAATCTTACCATAACCATAGATGTCCTTCTTTTCTATATGCTGCAGTATAGTTCCCCCCTCCGCCAACCCCCCAATACTTGCCTGACTTCTGGAAGCTCACTTCTTTTAGGCCAGTGCTTGGCAGTATTCAGTTCTGAGGTAAGTGCATGCTGACATCCGCTTTATATCTGACATACGTTTATGGCCAACATATGCTAAGTGATGTGGCCAACACACGTACCTTCGCAGTAGCATTTATCTTTGGTAAAATGGACAGACGTACGAGAGTCTACCGGAGGTGGACTCCCTCATGTTATGGATACTGCACCATATAGAAGAGAAGGACATCTATGGCTATAGTAAGATTTTACACAACTATTCTATCTTCAAAATGCATACTATCACATCAAAATGAGCAGGTGCATCATAAGGTACCTTCACTTCCAGCTAGGAGCCAGTCATTACCAGTTTAAAGCACAGCCCTTTGGTCTCACCACAGCCCCCAGGGTGTTCTCCAAGTGCATGGCAGTCATAGCAGCTCACTTGAGACTGCTCAGATTCTGGGTGTTTCCTTATCTAGACAACTGGCTCCCGACTACTTCAACCAGGCAGTAACTGATTCAAATGAGGGACTACTTACTCCAGCTGTGCTGACATATAGGAATATCAATCAATTATAACAAATCTCGACTCAAACTGACTTAGAGTCTGGAATTCATTAGTGCCTGTCTGACTACAGTCACTCAAATAGCTTCTCTTCCGCTGTCTCAAATAGGCACCATACAATCTCAAGTAATGAGAATAGTTCAGAATTCTTTCTTTCTATCCAGATTGATAGTTCAAGCTCTGAGTTCCATGGCAGCAGCAATCACCCATCCAGGTTCATAGAAATCCTTCAATAGACTGTAGCTACGTGATAGTCCATTTTTCGAGAGCTGTTATCCATGCCAGTCAAAATCTCTCAAGCATACAAAAATTACCTTCTATGGTGGATCTACTCCAATCAGCTCCACAAAGGCCATCCTTTTGCCCTCCTTTGACCCAAGGCCACAATGACCATGGCTGCCTCTCAGCTTGGGGGGGGGGGCATTTCCAGGGAAAGACAGCCCAAGGCACATGGTCCCCCTGAGAGGCCAAGATGCATATAAATATCCTGGAGATGAAGGCTGTCCTCCTAGCATTGCAGTACCTTTCAGGACACTCTCCCAACTGGGACAATTGTGATTCAGGCCGTCAATATATCAGTAGTCTGATACATCAACAAACAAGGGGGAAACCGATCTTACCCTCTTTGTCAGGAAGCTATGAGAATTTGGTAATGGGTGATCTCTTCCAATCACTTTCCAACAGCAACATACATCACAGAGAAATCCAATGTGATTGCAGACAAGTTAAGAAGCTCCATCTTGATGCTTCATGCGTGGTCTCTCAATATCAACATGATAGAAATAATTTTCCATCAATGGGGCCAACCATGCTGCAGTCTTTTTGCTTCTCCCCTCAATAACAAATGCAGCAGGTTCTTTGCCATGACCCCCCTACTGGGACAGTCACAGAGAGATGCTCTACCTCACACTTGGCACTCCAGTCTCCTTTATGCTTATTCCCCCTTACCCATCATTCCCAAATTTCTGCAGAAAGTATCTCAAGTGAAGAGCACAGGTATCTTCATTGTCTCTCACTGGCTTATCAGATTTATTTTCCCTTCCTCTGGCCTCATCATCTTCATCCACCCAAGATTCTGGATCCACCTCCAGACCTCCTGTCTCACCCAACAGGCATAACTCACCCGGACATACCATGCCTCAGGTTGACCGCATGTTTTTTCCAGTTCTACTGATCGCTAGATAGTCCAGACTGTCCTCTCCATCCATTGCATTTTATTATCTTCCCATAAGGCTGCTACCAGAAGCATTTACTAGAGTAAATTAAAAAGATATGTTCTTTGGACCTTAAGCAAAAATTTAGATCCCTTTTCAGCACCTGTTTTAAATGCCCTTGATTGACATTTTAGCCACAATTTTCAATGAAGGTTCTAGTTTCTCAACTATTAGAGTCTGTCTGGGAATAAATAACTCTACCTTAGCTTCCTCTAAACTTTGTAAAGCTTTTCTAAGAGGAACCTTTTTATTTAGACCCCTATTAAAAGATTCTACCCCTCCTTGGGCTTTAAATATCATGCTTCAGGCCTTGACTCAAACTCCTTTTGAACCTTCACCTAAAGCTGACCTTAAATTTTTCTATTGGAAGACCATATTTCTAGTGGCTATTACATCCAATAGAAGAGTGTTGAACTCCAATTTTTTCTTCAAAACCTCCTTATTTAGCTTTTCACAAGGATAGGGTATCTTTACGAACATCTTTTCTACCAAAGGTAGCTTCTGAGTCAGATAGTAATCAGGTCATTAATCTCCCAATTTTCTTTCCAAACGTCTGAAACAAAGGCAAGTATTTGTTATATCTTTTAGATCTACATAGGCAACTATGCTTCCTCCTTCACAGAACCAGGGACTTAAGAAAATCTGAACAAATATTTGCTTTCTTTTCTGATTCCAAATTAGGCAACCTGGTATCTAAAGTTACTTTGGCCAAATGGTTAACCAATTACATTACTTTTGTCTATGGGAAAGTGGATTTGCCTTTACCAAAGCCTCCAAGAGCCCATTTTGTGAGGTCTATGGCGACTTCTTCAGTCTTTTGGTGTAGAACTTCCTTGGATGATATTTGTGCATATGCAGTATGGGCTAATTCTCATACATTTATTGCTCATTACAAACTCGATCTGGTCTCTCTGGGAAGAGCAGCCTTTGCTCAGCAGTGCTCTGGAATATCCCTTCTTACAGTCTTACTGGGATTTAGGTAGCTGGGAACTCTCCCCATCAGTTGAGGACTGAATGAAAATGACAACATCAGGGGGACTTCCAAGATGGCTGCACATTGAGTAACACCTTGTTTCTAGCACTTCCAGTGTAAAAACAGAAACTCAGCAGAGAAGGCCAGTGCACTTATATTTATGGGTACATTTCAGTAACTGGCTAGTAAGTGCACTGCCTGGATGCCAGGAATAAAGAAATACAGAAGACCTGGAAAAACTCAGCTACAAAAAGGGAGGAAGAAACACTGATGGGAAAGTTCTGCAGCTGTTCAGCAAAAAGCAATGCGAACATCAGACATGACTTCCAGTAACCTACAGGAAGATATAAGACAACTGCATACAGACCTGGTTAAAAATAAACAAAACACTAATGGAGTATATCAACACAAACAACAAAAAGAAAAAATGGAAGAAGCTTTAAACAGATATTCAGATGAGATTAGATGATAACGCTGCAAAAATCAGAGGTTAAAATATAGAAAAGGCTGGCTGGCTGAATATGAGACTGCTCAGGAAGAAACATTTAAAAAAATAATAGAATTAGAGGACAGCTCACATAGGGAAAACTTCAGATTTTCAGCTATACCAGAGAAGCTGGAAGGAACAGACTGCATTCATTTTATGAAAGCACAAATAAGCAACTGGACTGGTATTCCACAGCAGGAGTTGTTAGTTGAAAGGACACATTCTGTGTATACTCCAAACTTGGCTATAAGAAATCAACCTAGACCTTTAATAGTAAAAATGCAATCCTACCAGCAGAAGGAGTTGATTGCGACAAAATTGTGGCAGAAGGACAAAGTAGTAAAGATAGGAGACAGCAGAGTGTTTGTGGAAAATGATTACTCACCATACAGACAGGAGCAAATTTATTCCACTATTTAGGGAATGTTGAGATGCAGGTGTGAGATTCAAATTGCTGTACCCAGTTGTCTTCAAGCTATTCTTTCCTGGAGGGAAAAATCATTTTTGATGAAGTATATGCTAAGGAGGAAATACAGAAGTTTGTCCAACAAAATGTAAGCAGTGAAACATAAGAAGATTCTGTTTCTTGTTTTTCTGGTAATAAAGACCACAGAGGGACTGTACCTCTGAAACCTTTTCAAAACTTTCAACATAAAATGGACAGAAGGAAGAGAGAAGGAGAGCTGACTAGAAGAAACAAGAGTATGTTGCAAATGAAGCAGAGACATGAATTTGGAGATGAACAATTATAAAACCAATAACTTAATATGTGATTACAATGCAGTAATTATATTTGTGAAATATGACTCAATAAGAAAATCTGGAAATATTGGACGTCTTAAGGATTTGTTGGACTTGTGGGGCCTCTAAAACACATGCCGTACTTCATGTCATTAATGTTCGGAAAAGTTCTTTGGGGAGGGGAAGAGGAGGGAGAAAATTAACTGCAAGTAAAAACATTTTTCTTAAATAGTACCAATTTTGTGGCATGTGGTTTTCTTTACATGCTATAAAGTAATTTTTTTTCAGTTATTTTAAGTGTAATTGGTATTGTAAACAAGAGCTGCTGTTCTTTCTTTCACCCTTCACTCTCTCTCTCTCTGTTCTTGTTCAGTTTTAAGACATGTTGGCGCTGCAATGTAAAAAAAGCCTGGTTAAAAAGCAAGATAAAAGAAAAAAAATGTGCTTTTTCTTATTTTTGCATGGGGAAATGACCGAATTAAATACCTTAGATTGATTTACTAACACTTTTTAAGAGAGAGCAGGTAAATGAAAAAGAACATTGAATATTAGACACTTTTTTTCTAGCAAATACATGTATGCTTAGTAACAATTCTGTAGCCCGCCTATATGTTTCCATGGAAACAGTCTGATAAAGAGAAACTGGCTGCCTGGTTCTCATGTCTCCATGGAGACACTCTGATAAAAAGAAACTGGCTACAGTCTGGTGGAGAGTGATTGGCTGTGAACAAAAAAGAAAAGAGAAATTGGCTAAGAGATAATGTTCTCTGAAAACATTCAGGTTTTCCCACCTGGGAGAGCTATATAGATAAGACAAAACCAATCAGCACTTAGTAGAAGCACAGGCTGCACCCATGCGTCTTAGCATGGATGACCTTTCTTTTAGGTTAACTCAGGTCTGTGAATGTGGATGTCAGTTTGGAACTTTTATTCCTATTAGGAGGGTAAAACTTCAATATTCAAAGGTGCACATAGTTTTTTGTGTCACTATTAATACATTTTATGGGGTATTATTATTTTTTTTTCTTTTTGAGGGCTTTCAATAAAACAAATAGTTTTTAAGATGTGACATAGTCTCAAATGTATATGACAAGAAACAACTGTATAAAAGTTCAACCTGCCAAATAGTGTATGCATGTAACACAAAAGTTGAAACTAGACATTTAACAAAAAGATACTATACAAAAAAGGTGGGCATAATAACTTTTTAATACAACAAAGCTTTCTTTAATGTCTTTAAATGTAAATGGCCTCACAGATAAATGCAAACAAGAAAGAGTAGTGAACTATATTAAAAATGCAGAGTGCAAATAGCTATGTTACAGGAGACACACTTAGAAAGAACTGAACATGTGAATTTGATAAAGAAAGGTTTTCAGGATGGTTATTCAGCAGAATATCTGGGACAAATTAAAGAGGAGTACTTATATTAACTGCAAGAGGAGCTCCAATAGTGATAGAAGAAGATAAAAAAAGGTAATGGCAGATTTGTAGTGCTAAGGGGCTACTGGCAAGGGAGGAGGATTACACTGGGCTGTATTTGCATTCCATGTAAAACTGCTATAATGGAGCTTAAGAAAAGTTTGGGAGAAATAATCAGATCTGAAGTAGTTAACTTCATTTGATCAGCAACCTGTGGGTATCGGATCCGACCTGGATCCGAGCCGGTAGCTTTCCAAGCTAAAGATCTGAGCTCCAAGCTCCTCCCCTTACCCATAACACCCTGCTACCTCCTTCCAGTCCCCAGATCTTGTTTGCCGTGGCTTTAACAAGCACGAGTTACGAGCTCCTGTTGGTTAGGTAGGAAGCATTTGTCAAAGTCTTGACCTTTTGGTAAAATTAGAGAGGTGTGTGTTTGTGTTTAGTTTAAACCCATTAGCTTAGCTTAATTTTTGCTGTGACCCTCTAACCGGAAAAAAAAAAAGAGAAAGAAGAAGAAGAAGAAGAAGCTTAGCTTAATTTTTAATATATTCACCCTCCCCCTTATTCTTGTGTGTCTGTGTGTGTGGTTGTGGTTTTTGTTATGGCCGAAGACCCTAAGGCCATTTTTTCCAAGTGCTCTGAGTGTGGCCATAAGTTCTCCCCAGCCGATGGTCACACTCAGTGCGTTCTTTGCCTGGGGGGTAGCGCATTTGTCATCTGGCTGCCATATCTGCGCAGCCGTTATCCCAAGGGCTGTGAGGGATAGGAGGAACAAGCTGATCCTGGCGGGTCTTTTGCCTGTGGATTCTGCTTCTTCCTCCTTTCCCTCAGTGGCTCCAGCCATGGCTGTGGCTGTTCAGCCAGCTGTACTATCTCCCCTGGCTGGGACTCAACCACCCACCATTTCCCAGGGAGAGAAGGAGGCAAAGAGAGGAGAGAGAGAGAGAGAGGGAGAAAGAGAGAGAGAGATAGGGATAGAGAGAAACATAGGAGCCACAAACGGTGGGCCGACTCTGCCCCCTCAGCCCCGCCGGCTAAACAGCTCTCTTCTCCTCTGCAGATTTCTGGGTCTTCCCCCTCTCAGCTCAGTTCCCCATGTTTCTTGCCGGAAGAGGAGCCCCGTCATCTTTGAGGTCATCGCGGCGGCCTTCCCAGCCAGCTTTAGCGGCCTCTTCTAGGTCGACACGAAGCCTTTCAGATGCTAACATGGACCAGATGATGCATCGCTTCCTATAAGCCCAGATGCAGATGGGAGTGCTCCTGCCTCCCCCCCCCTCCGGGGGGGGCTCGGCCCCATTTTTTGCCCCCATAGCTCCTTCTCTGATCCATTATCAGGTTTCAGAGCCAACGTCGGGTCCAAGTAGTCTCGGAGTTAGGTGGTCAGCGCCAACAGTGGTTGCTACTTCGACGCCGGCCATGCCCTCGAGTTTGTCGGATCCCCTTTTGGTTCCGAGCACTTGGAGCCGAGAGCCGCACATCAGATCTGAGGGGGTAGATGTGTCTTCGGCTCCGTTGCGGTCAGAGCACACTTCCCTTTCGGGTCCGATCGCTTCGGCTCCAACTCCGATCCCCGCGTTGGATCGGAGGGTGTTACTCATGGAGCCCAGGGAGAGCGGTTCACCTTCAGCCTTCGATGTGGTGGAGAAGGTTCTCTCGAGAGGTTCAAGACCCCTTGCTTGTGCTACGGATCCAGCCACCATTCCCTCGCAGATGGGCTTGTCTTCCATCATCCGGCCCCAGGGACAGCTTGCGTCGACGCCCCAGTCAGTCCCACTGTAGGAACATGACCCTGTTATTGAGCCCTCCTCGGACAGTCCCGCCGAGGAGGTCCCTCACAAACGTAAGTGTAAAAGGAGGCACTTGGACTCCCCCGAGTCCCTCACGGAAGACACCGATTTAGAGGAAGGAGAAGGTTCCCCCAGGTCACCCCCCCCCCCCAAGGACGTCTCCTTTGGAGACATTATGGAAATGCTGCGCCTAAAAGGGGAGTGGTCAGCCCAAAAGCCTTCCTCGGATGAGTCTGTGTTTCTGGAGGCCCATCTACCTCTTGGGTATCCCCTCCGGCCGACCCCCTGGTAGACCTCATTACTACCAGGGCATGGAAGGAGCCAGACACTGTAGAGCCAATCCCCAGGAGACCAGATAAGATCCTTAGTCCCCCTGTGGATAGGACAGCGTGGAGTAAAGGTTCCATGGTAGATGCCATGGTGGTGGTGGCTGCCTCCAAAAATGAACTGGCACAGGATAGTTCCTCGGTCCATCGTCCTGATAAGGAGTCTCGAATGATGGATCGCATCGGAAAGCAGATGTTTGCTTCGGCTACCTTTTCCATAAGGGCACTGAATTACTTGGCCCATGTGATTAGGCTTCAGTGGGATCTGGTGAAGGAATACGCTGAGTCTCCCCCTGAGTCCATATCGGCCGAGGAAAAACAGACCTTCTCGACTCGCATGGCCACTCTAAAATCTGTGTCGAACATGTCTATGCGGCTACTCTCCCATGCCACAGAGGAGGCCGCTAGAGCGTCACGCCTGGCTCCAACTTTGCGATTTTGCAGAACCCTTCAAGGTGTCCTTCGCGACCGCTCCCTTCGATGGTTCTACCCTGTTTGGCAAGACCGCCGCGATACATTGGTCCAGAGCGAGAAAGACAGGAAGGTGCTGTCTGCCATCTGAATCCGCTTCTCGGCTCCTCAAAGGTCCTTTTCCAGGAACCAGAGAGGACAAAAGAAGATGTGGTTCCAGAAATCTCAGTCCCGTTATGCTCCGGACCCTTCGTCCTTCAGAGGCAGAGGATGACAAGGTGGACGCCGGCCCAGAGGCAGAGGAGGGCCAAACAATTTTGGGTCACGAGAACCTTTTTTCCGATCAACCCATGCAGCAGCCCTGAGGGGTTGCCCGACTGCTCCTCTCTGGAGGCAGTCGGGGGGCATTTTTCGAAGCACCTGGCACCATGGAAGTCCATCACGACAGATCGCTGGGTGCTTCGAATAATATCCAGAGGCTACTCTATCCCCTTCATAAACCTTCCTCCTCAATTAAGGCACCTCCCCAATGTTCCACCCAGTCAGAGGAAGGCTGCAGCTTTAGAAATAAAGAAGTTGCTAGAAAAAAGAGAAATCCAGCACGTCCCCCCAGACCAGTCCGGGTTAGGCAATTACTCCAGTTTCCTTTTGATGCCAAAAAAGACGGGGGACTTAAGACCAATTCTCAACCTTTTTACAATGAACCTCTTCGTTGCCAATGAGAAATTCCGGATGGTCACTTTTCAATCCATTCTCCCCCTACTGCAGGAGAACGACTGGATGTGCTCCACAGACCTCAAGGATGCGTACTACCACATTCTCATGGACAGACGACCCGGGAGGTTTCTCCGCTTTCGGTTGGGGGACAGTCATTACCAGTTCAGGGTCCTACCATTCGGCCTCACCACAGCCCCCAGGGTGTTCACCAAGGTCATGGCAGTTGTAGCGGCCCACCTGCGGCTCCAGGGAATACAGGTCTTTCCTTACCTGGACGACTGGCTCCTTGCCGCCTCCACCAGGCATCTACTCTGCTCAGCCAGGGATTGCTTCCTGCTCGTAGCCTCCCAGTTGGGAATCACTGTAAATTACAAGAAATCATCCCTTCAACGAATGCAAGTCCTGGACTTCATAGGGGCCAGAATAGATACGTTTCAGACCAAGGCCTTCCTGACGTCGGAAAGGCTTCGCAGCTTAACCCTTCATGTCCTAGCACTCCTTCAATCTCCAGCCCCATCAGCGGAGTTAGTCCTGAGAGCCTTAGGGTCCATGGCAGCAGCAATCAGCCTTTCGCCCTTAACTCGCTTGCACATGAGGGTCCTCCAGTGGACCTTGCAGGTCCAGTGGTCCATCCTTCAACACCCATTGAACTCTCCGATCCCCCTCAGCAGAGTTTCAGAAATTCCCTTATATGGTGGCTCCAATCTCGGGAGCTTCGGGAAGGATGACCGTTCATAATACCACAGCCCCAAGCCACAGTAACCACGGACGCTTCTCGCCTTGGGTGGGGGGCATTGTATGGGCAGAACTGTCCAAGGTACGTGGACTCAGACAGAGACCGTTCTGCATATCAATGTTCTGGAGATGAGAGTGGTGCTTCTAGCATTGCAAGCTCTTCATGCCTTTCTCCCTCCAGGGACTATTGCAATTCAGACAGACAACATGTCAATGGTCTGGTACATCAACAAACAGGGGGGACCAGGTCTTACCCTCTTTGCCGGGAGGCTATGAGAGTTTGGGATTGGGCGATATCCACCAATTGTTTTCTGTTAGCAACGCACATTCCGGGTCAGTCCAACATCCTAGCAGA